>NW_028253620.1:0-122199 GCF_964263255.1 Lissotriton vulgaris | reverse complement strand
AACATTAAATGCCTCCAAATGGTATTTAATTAACTTCCCCGAGCCCCTGGAAGCATGAAAATCACTTTAAACATGCTAATTTTAGCTCTAACACTGATGATCCACCTACAAATGTGAACTGACGTTCAAAAATAAAACATTTGAAAACGGACCATTTTCCACATTTCTGAAGCATGACGTAATGGGGGGGTGTTATCTCTTTTGTCGAAAATCAGCCGTTTTTGCTCGAACATTAAATGCCTCCAAATGGTATTTAATTAACTTCCCGGGGTGAAGAAACCCTTTTTGAGAACTCAGAGTGAGTAAATTGGCCATTTTCATGCACTTTTAACCATTCCATAAATCTTGTGTTTTGGCCCCCTGGAAGCATGAAAATCACTTTAAACATGCTAATTTTAGCTCTAACACTGATGATCCACCCTACAAATGTGAACTGACGTTCAAAAATAAAACATTTGAAAACGGACCATTTTCCACATTTCTGAAGCATGACGTAATGGGGGGGTGTTATCTCTTTTGTCGAAAATCAGCCGTTTTTGCTCGAACATTAAATGCCTCCAAATGGTATTTAATTAACTTCCCGGGTGGAAGAAACCCTTTTTGAGAACTCAGAGTGAGTAAATTGGCCATTTTCATGCACTTTTAACCATTCCATAAATCTTGTGTTTTGGGCCCCAAGAAGCATGAAAATCACTTTAAACATGCTAATTTTAGCTCTAACACTGATGATCCACCTACAAATGTGAACTGACGTTCAAAAATAAAACATTTGAAAACGGACCATTTTCCACATTTCTGAAGCATGACGTAATGGGGGGGTGTTATCTCTTTTGTCGAAAATCAGCCGTTTTTGCTCGAACATTAAATGCCTCCAAATGGTATTTAATTAACTTCCCGGGGTGAAGAAACCCTTTTTGAGAACTCAGAGTGAGTAAATTGGCCATTTTCATGCACTTTTAACCATTCCATAAATCTTGTGTTTTGGGCCCCTGGAAGCATGAAAATCACTTTAAACATGCTAATTTTAGCTCTAACACTGATGATCCACCTACAAATGTGAACTGACGTTCAAAAATAAAACATTTGAAAACGGACCATTTTCCACATTTCTGAAGCATGACGTAATGGGGGGGTGTTATCTCTTTTGTCGAAAATCAGCCCGTTTTTGCTCGAACATTAAATGCCTCCAAATGGTATTTAATTAACTTCCCGGGGTGAAGAAACCCTTTTTGAGAACTCAGAGTGAGTAAATTGGCCATTTTCATGCACTTTTAACCATTCCATAAATCTTGTGTTTTGGGCCCCTGGAAGCATGAAAATCACTTTAAACATGCTAATTTTAGCTCTAACACTGATGATCCACCTACAAATGTGAACTGACGTTCAAAAATAAAACATTTGAAAACGGACCATTTTCCACATTTCTGAAGCATGACGTAATGGGGGGGTGTTATCTCTTTTGTCGAAAATCAGCCGTTTTTGCTCGAACATTAAATGCCTCCAAATGGTATTTAATTAACTTCCCGGGGTGAAGAAACCCTTTTTGAGAACTCAGAGTGAGTAAATTGGCCATTTTCATGCACTTTTAACCATTCCATAAATCTTGTGTTTTGGGCCCCTGGAAGCATGAAAATCACTTTAAACATGCTAATTTTAGCTCTAACACTGATGATCCACCTACAAATGTGAACTGACGTTCAAAAATAAAACATTTGAAAACGGACCATTTTCCACATTTCTGAAGCATGACGTAATGGGGGGGTGTTATCTCTTTTGTCGAAAATCAGCCGTTTTTGCTCGAACATTAAATGCCTCCAAATGGTATTTAATTAACTTCCCGGGGTGAAGAAACTCTTTTTGAGAACTCAGAGTGAGTAAATTGGCCATTTTCATGCACTTTTAACCATTCCATAAATCTTGTGTTTTGGGCCCCTGGAAGCATGAAAATCACTTTAAACATGCTAATTTTAGCTCTAACACTGATGATCCACCTACAAATGTGAACTGACGTTCAAAAATAAAACATTTGAAAACGGACCATTTTCCACATTTCTGAAGCATGACGTAATGGGGGGGTGTTATCTCTTTTGTCGAAAATCAGCCGTTTTTGCTCGAACATTAAATGCCTCCAAATGGTATTTAATTAACTTCCCGAGCCCCTGGAAGCATGAAAATCACTTTAAACATGCTAATTTTAGCTCTAACACTGATGATCCACCTACAAATGTGAACTGACGTTCAAAAATAAAACATTTGAAAACGGACCATTTTCCACATTTCTGAAGCATGACGTAATGGGGGGGTGTTATCTCTTTTGTCGAAAATCAACCGTTTTTGCTCGAACATTAAATGCCTCCAAATGGTATTTAATTAACTTCCCGAGGCCCCTGGAAGCATGAAAATCACTTTAAACATGCTAATTTTAGCTCTAACACTGATGATCCACCTACAAATGTGAACTGACGTTCAAAAATAAAACATTTGAAAATGGACCATTTTCCACATTTCTGAAGCATGACGTAATGGGGGGGTGTTATCTCTTTTGTCGAAAATCAGCCGTTTTTGCTCGAACATTAAATGCCTCCAAATGGTATTTAATTAACTTCCCGGGGTGAAGAAACCCTTTTTGAGAACTCAGAGTGAGTAAATTGGCCATTTTCATGCACTTTTAACCATTCCATAAATCTTGTGTTTTGGGCCCCTGGAAGCATGAAAATCACTTTAAACATGCTAATTTTAGCTCTAACACTGATGATCCACCTACAAATGTGAACTGACGTTCAAAAATAAAACATTTGAAAACGGACCATTTTCCACATTTCTGAAGCATGACGTAATGGGGGGGTGTTATCTCTTTTGTCGAAAATCAGCCGTTTTTGCTCGAACATTAAATGCCTCCAAATGGTATTTAATTAACTTCCCGAGCCCCTGGAAGCATGAAAATCACTTTAAACATGCTAATTTTAGCTCTAACACTGATGATCCACCTACAAATGTGAACTGACGTTCAAAAATAAAACATTTGAAAACGGACCATTTTCCACATTTCTGAAGCATGACGTAATGGGGGGGTGTTATCTCTTTTGTCGAAAATCAGCCGTTTTTGCTCGAACATTAAATGCCTCCAAATGGTATTTAATTAACTTCCCGGGGAGAAGAAACCCTTTTTGAGATCTCAGAGTGAGTAAATTGGCCATTTTCATGCACTTTTAACCATTCCATAAATCTTGTGTTTTGGGCCCCTGGAAGCATGAAAATCACTTTAAACATGCTAATTTTAGCTCTAACACTGATGATCCACCTACAAATGTGAACTGACGTTCAAAAATAAAACATTTGAAAACGGACCATTTTCCACATTTCTGAAGCATGACGTAATGGGGGGGTGTTATCTCTTTTGTCGAAAATCAGCCGTTTTTGCTCGAACATTAAATGCCTCCAAATGGTATTTAATTAACTTCCCGGGGTGAAGAAACCCTTTTTGAGAACTCAGAGTGAGTAAATTGGCCATTTTCATGCACTTTTAACCATTCCATAAATCTTGTGTTTTGGGCCCCTGGAAGCATGAAAATCACTTTAAACATGCTAATTTTAGCTCTAACACTGATGATCCACCTACAAAATGTGAACTGACGTTCAAAAATAAAACATTTGAAAACGGACCATTTTCCACATTTCTGAAGCATGACGTAATGGGGGGGTGTTATCTCTTTTGTCGAAAATCAGCCGTTTTTGCTCGAACATTAAATGCCTCCAAATGGTATTTAATTAACTTCCCGAGCCCCTGGAAGCATGAAAATCACTTTAAACATGCTAATTTTAGCTCTAACACTGATGATCCACCTACAAATGTGAACTGACGTTCAAAAATAAAACATTTGAAAACGGACCATTTTCCACATTTCTGAAGCATGACGTAATGGGGGGGTGTTATCTCTTTTGTCGAAAATCAGCCGTTTTTGCTCGAACATTAAATGCCTCCAAATGGTATTTAATTAACTTCCCGAGCCCCTGGAAGCATGAAAATCACTTTAAACATGCTAATTTTAGCTCTAACACTGATGATCCACCTACAAATGTGAACTGACGTTCAAAAATAAAACATTTGAAAACGGACCATTTTCCACATTTCTGAAGCATGACGTAATGGGGGGGTGTTATCTCTTTTGTCGAAAATCAGCCGTTTTTGCTCGAACATTAAATGCCTCCAAATGGTATTTAATTAACTTCCCGGGGTGAAGAAACCCTTTTTGAGAACTCAGAGTGAGTAAATTGGCCATTTTCATGCACTTTTAACCATTCCATAAATCTTGTGTTTTGGGCCCCTGGAAGCATGAAAATCACTTTAAACATGCTAATTTTAGCTCTAACACTGATGATCCACCTACAAATGTGAACTGACGTTCAAAAATAAAACATTTGAAAACGGACCATTTTCCACATTTCTGAAGCATGACGTAATGGGGGGGTGTTATCTCTTTTGTCGAAAATCAGCCGTTTTTGCTCGAACATTAAATGCCTCCAAATGGTATTTAATTAACTTCCCGGGGTGAAGAAACCCTTTTTGAGAACTCAGAGTGAGTAAATTGGCCATTTTCATGCACTTTTAACCATTCCATAAATCTTGTGTTTTGGGCCCCAAGAAGCATGAAAATCACTTTAAACATGCTAATTTTAGCTCTAACACTGATGATCCACCTACAAATGTGAACTGACGTTCAAAAATAAAACATTTGAAAACTGACCATTTTCCACATTTCTGAAGCATGACGTAATGGGGGGGTGTTATCTCTTTTGTCGAAAATCAGCCGTTTTTGCTCGAACATTAAATGCCTCCAAATGGTATTTAATTAACTTCCCGGGGTGAAGAAACCCTTTTTGAGAACTCAGAGTGAGTAAATTGGCCATTTTCATGCACTTTTAACCATTCCATAAATCTTGTGTTTTGGGCCCCTGGAAGCATGAAAATCACTTTAAACATGCTAATTTTAGCTCTAACACTGATGATCCACCTACAAATGTGAACTGACGTTCAAAAATAAAACATTTGAAAACGGACCATTTTCCACATTTCTGAAGCATGACGTAATGGGGGGGTGTTATCTCTTTTGTCGAAAATCAGCCGTTTTTGCTCGAACATTAAATGCCTCCAAATGGTATTTAATTAACTTCCCGGGGTGAAGAAACCCTTTTTGAGAACTCAGAGTGAGTAAATTGGCCATTTTCATGCACTTTTAACCATTCCATAAATCTTGTGTTTTGGGCCCCTGGAAGCATGAAAATCACTTTAAACATGCTAATTTTAGCTCTAACACTGATGATCCACCTACAAATGTGAACTGACGTTCAAAAATAAAACATTTGAAAACGGACCATTTTCCACATTTCTGAAGCATGACGTAATGGGGGGGTGTTATCTCTTTTGTCGAAAATCAGCCGTTTTTGCTCGAACATTAAATGCCTCCAAATGGTATTTAATTAACTTCCCGGGGTGAAGAAACCCTTTTTGAGAACTCAGAGTGAGTAAATTGGCCATTTTCATGCACTTTTAACCATTCCATAAATCTTGTGTTTTGGGCCCCTGGAAGCATGAAAATCACTTTAAACATGCTAATTTTAGCTCAACACTGATGATCCACCTACAAATGTGAACTGACGTTCAAAAATAAAACATTTGAAAACGGACCATTTTCCACATTTCTGAAGCATGACGTAATGGGGGGTGTTATCTCTTTTGTCGAAAATCAGCCGTTTTTGCTCGAACATTAAATGCCCCCTAATGGTATTTAATTAACTTCCCGGGGTGAAGAAACCCTTTTTGAGAACTCAGAGTGAGTAAATTGGCCATTTTCATGCACTTTTAACCATTCCATAAATCTTGTGTTTTGGGCCCCTGGAAGCATGAAAATCACTTTAAACATGCTAATTTTAGCTCTAACACTGATGATCCACCTACAAATGTGAACTGACGTTCAAAAATAAAACATTTGAAAACGGACCATTTTCCACATTTCTGAAGCATGACGTAATGGGGGGGTGTTATCTCTTTTGTCGAAAATCAGCCGTTTTTGCTCGAACATTAAATGCCTCCAAATGGTATTTAATTAACTTCCCGGGGTGAAGAAACCCTTTTTGAGAACTCAGAGTGAGTAAATTGGCCATTTTCATGCACTTTTAACCATTCCATAAATCTTGTGTTTTGGGCCCCTGGAAGCATGAAAATCACTTTAAACATGCTAATTTTAGCTCTAACACTGATGATCCACCTACAAATGTGAACTGACGTTCAAAAAATAAAACATTTGAAAACGGACCATTTTCCACATTTCTGAAGCATGACGTAATGGGGGGGTGTTATCTCTTTTGTCGAAAATCAGCCGTTTTTGCTCGAACATTAAATGCCTCCAAATGGTATTTAATTAACTTCCCGGGGTGAAGAAACCCTTTTTGAGAACTCAGAGGGAGTAAATTGGCCATTTTCAAGCACTTTTAACCATTCCATAAATCTTGTGTTTTTGGGCCCCTGGAAGCATGAAAATCACTTTAAACATGCTAATTTTAGCTCTAACACTGATGATCCACCTACAAATGTGAACTGACGTTCAAAAATAAAACATTTGAAAACGGACCATTTTCCACATTTCTGAAGCATGACGTAATGGGGGGGTGTTATCTCTTTTGTCGAAAATCAGCCGTTTTTGCTCGAACATTAAATGCCTCCTAATGGTATTTAATTAACTTCCCGGGGTGAAGAAACCCTTTTTGAGAACTCAGAGTGAGTAAATTGGCCATTTTCATGCACTTTTAACCATTCCATAAATCTTGTGTTTTGGGCCCCTGGAAGCATGAAAATCACTTTAAACATGCTAATTTTAGCTCTAACACTGATGATCCACCTACAAATGTGAACTGACGTTCAAAAATAAAACATTTGAAAACGGACCATTTTCCACATTTCTGAAGCATGACGTAATGGGAGGGGGTGTTATCTCTTTTGTCGAAAATCAGCCGTTTTTGCTCGAACATTAAAATGCCTCCAAATGGTATTTAATTAACTTCCCGGGGTGAAGAAACCCTTTTTGAGAACTCAGAGTGAGTAAATTGGCCATTTTCATGCACTTTTAACCATTCCATAAATCTTGTGTTTTGGGCCCCTGGAAGCATGAAAATCACTTTAAACATGCTAATTTTAGCTCTAACACTGATGATCCACCTACAAATGTGAACTGACGTTCAAAAATAAAACATTTGAAAACGGACCATTTTCCACATTTCTGAAGCATGACGTAATGGGGGGGTGTTATCTCTTTTGTCGAAAATCAGCCGTTTTTGCTCTAACATTAAATGCCTCCAAATGGTATTTAATTAACTTCCCGAGCCCCTGGAAGCATGAAAATCACTTTAAACATGCTAATTTTAGCTCTAACACTGATGATCCACCTACAAATGTGAACTGACGTTCAAAAATAAAACATTTGAAAACGGACCATTTTCCACATT
The DNA here is from genome assembly GCF_964263255.1 of Lissotriton vulgaris. Classification (NCBI taxonomy): domain Eukaryota; kingdom Metazoa; phylum Chordata; class Amphibia; order Caudata; family Salamandridae; genus Lissotriton; species Lissotriton vulgaris. Next base: position 114,699 of record NW_028253620.1, on the reverse strand, counting down.
TCTGAAGCATGACGTAATGGGGGGGTGTTATCTCTTTTGTCGAAAATCAGCCGTTTTTGCTCGAACATTAAATGCCTCCAAATGGTATTTAATTAACTTCCCGGGGTGAAGAAACCCTTTTTGAGAACTCAGAGTGAGTAAATTGGCCATTTTCATGCACTTTCAACCATTCCATAAATCTTGTGTTTTGGGCCCCTGGAAGCATGAAAATCACTTTAAACATGCTAATTTTAGCTCAACACTGATGATCCACCTACAAATGTGAACTGACGTTCAAAAATAAAACATTTGAAAACGGACCATTTTCCACATTTCTGAAGCATGACGTAATGGGGGGGTGTTATCTCTTTTGTCGAAAATCAGCCGTTTTTGCTCGAACATTAAATGCCTCCTAATGGTATTTAATTAACTTCCCGGGGTGAAGAAACCCTTTTTGAGAACTCAGAGTGAGTAAATTGGCCATTTTCATGCACTTTTAACCATTCCATAAATCTTGTGTTTTGGGCCCCAAGAAGCATGAAAATCACTTTAAACATGCTAATTTTAGCTCTAACACTGATGATCCACCTACAAATGTGAACTGACGTTCAAAAATAAAACATTTGAAAACTGACCATTTTCCACATTTCTGAAGCATGACGTAATGGGGGGGTGTTATCTCTTTTGTCGAAAATCAGCCGTTTTTGCTCGAACATTAAATGCCTCCAAATGGTATTTAATTAACTTCCCGGGGTGAAGAAACCCTTTTTGAGAACTCAGAGTGAGTAAATTGGCCATTTTCATGCACTTTTAACCATTCCATAAATCTTGTGTTTTGGGCCCCTGGAAGCATGAAAATCACTTTAAACATGCTAATTTTAGCTCTAACACTGATGATCCACCTACAAATGTGAACTGACGTTCAAAAATAAAACATTTGAAAACGGACCATTTTCCACATTTCTGAAGCATGACGTAATGGGGGGGTGTTATCTCTTTTGTCGAAAATCAGCCGTTTTTGCTCGAACATTAAATGCCTCCAAATGGTATTTAATTAACTTCCCGGGGTGAAGAAACCCTTTTTGAGAACTCAGAGTGAGTAAATTGGCCATTTTCATGCACTTTTAACCATTCCATAAATCTTGTGTTTTGGGCCCCTGGAAGCATGAAAATCACTTTAAACATGCTAATTTTAGCTCTAACACTGATGATCCACCTACAAATGTGAACTGACGTTCAAAAATAAAACATTTGAAAACGGACCATTTTCCACATTTCTGAAGCATGACGTAATGGGGGGGTGTTATCTCTTTTGTCGAAAATCAGCCGTTTTTGCTCGAACATTAAATGCCTCCAAATGGTATTTAATTAACTTCCCGGGGTGAAGAAACCCTTTTTGAGAACTCAGAGTGAGTAAATTGGCCATTTTCATGCACTTTCAACCATTCCATAAATCTTGTGTTTTGGGCCCCTGGAAGCATGAAAATCACTTTAAACATGCTAATTTTAGCTCAACACTGATGATCCACCTACAAATGTGAACTGACGTTCAAAAATAAAACATTTGAAAACGGACCATTTTCCACATTTCTGAAGCATGACGTAATGGGGGGGTGTTATCTCTTTTGTCGAAAATCAGCCGTTTTTGCTCGAACATTAAATGCCCCCTAATGGTATTTAATTAACTTCCCGGGGTGAAGAAACCCTTTTTGAGAACTCAGAGTGAGTAAATTGGCCATTTTCATGCACTTTTAACCATTCCATAAATCTTGTGTTTTGGGCCCCTGGAAGCATGAAAATCACTTTAAACATGCTAATTTTAGCTCTAACACTGATGATCCACCTACAAATGTGAACTGACGTTCAAAAATAAAACATTTGAAAACGGACCATTTTCCACATTTCTGAAGCATGACGTAATGGGGGGGTGTTATCTCTTTTGTCGAAAATCAGCCGTTTTTGCTCGAACATTAAATGCCTCCAAATGGTATTTAATTAACTTCCCGGGGTGAAGAAACCCTTTTTGAGAACTCAGAGTGAGTAAATTGGCCATTTTCATGCACTTTTAACCATTCCATAAATCTTGTGTTTTGGGCCCCTGGAAGCATGAAAATCACTTTAAACATGCTAATTTTAGCTCTAACACTGATGATCCACCTACAAATGTGAACTGACGTTCAAAAATAAAACATTTGAAAACGGACCATTTTCCACATTTCTGAAGCATGACGTAATGGGGGGGTGTTATCTCTTTTGTCGAAAATCAGCCGTTTTTGCTCGAACATTAAATGCCTCCAAATGGTATTTAATTAACTTCCCGGGGTGAAGAAACCCTTTTTGAGAACTCAGAGGGAGTAAATTGGCCATTTTCAAGCACTTTTAACCATTCCATAAATCTTGTGTTTTGGGCCCCTGGAAGCATGAAAATCACTTTAAACATGCTAATTTTAGCTCTAACACTGATGATCCACCTACAAATGTGAACTGACGTTCAAAAATAAAACATTTGAAAACGGACCATTTTCCACATTTCTGAAGCATGACGTAATGGGGGGGTGTTATCTCTTTTGTCGAAAATCAGCCGTTTTTGCTCGAACATTAAATGCCTCCTAATGGTATTTAATTAACTTCCCGGGGTGAAGAAACCCTTTTTGAGAACTCAGAGTGAGTAAATTGGCCATTTTCATGCACTTTTAACCATTCCATAAATCTTGTGTTTTGGGCCCCTGGAAGCATGAAAATCACTTTAAACATGCTAATTTTAGCTCTAACACTGATGATCCACCTACAAATGTGAACTGACGTTCAAAAATAAAACATTTGAAAACGGACCATTTTCCACATTTCTGAAGCATGACGTAATGGAGGGGTGTTATCTCTTTTGTCGAAAATCAGCCGTTTTTGCTCGAACATTAAATGCCTCCAAATGGTATTTAATTAACTTCCCGGGGTGAAGAAACCCTTTTTGAGAACTCAGAGTGAGTAAATTGGCCATTTTCATGCACTTTTAACCATTCCATAAATCTTGTGTTTTGGGCCCCTGGAAGCATGAAAATCACTTTAAACATGCTAATTTTAGCTCTAACACTGATGATCCACCTACAAATGTGAACTGACGTTCAAAAATAAAACATTTGAAAACGGACCATTTTCCACATTTCTGAAGCATGACGTAATGGGGGGGTGTTATCTCTTTTGTCGAAAATCAGCCGTTTTTGCTCTAACATTAAATGCCTCCAAATGGTATTTAATTAACTTCCCGAGCCCCTGGAAGCATGAAAATCACTTTAAACATGCTAATTTTAGCTCTAACACTGATGATCCACCTACAAATGTGAACTGACGTTCAAAAATAAAACATTTGAAAACGGACCATTTTCCACATTTCTGAAGCATGACGTAATGGGGGGGTGTTATCTCTTTTGTCGAAAATCAGCCGTTTTTGCTCGAACATTAAATGCCTCCAAATGGTATTTAATTAACTTCCCGGGGTGAAGAAACCCTTTTTGAGAACTCAGAGTGAGTAAATTGGCCATTTTCATGCACTTTCAACCATTCCATAAATCTTGTGTTTTGGGCCCCTGGAAGCATGAAAATCACTTTAAACATGCTAATTTTAGCTCAACACTGATGATCCACCTACAAATGTGAACTGACGTTCAAAAATAAAACATTTGAAAACGGACCATTTTCCACATTTCTGAAGCATGACGTAATGGGGGGGTGTTATCTCTTTTGTCGAAAATCAGCCGTTTTTGCTCGAACATTAAATGCCTCCTAATGGTATTTAATTAACTTCCCGGGGTGAAGAAACCCTTTTTGAGAACTCAGAGTGAGTAAATTGGCCATTTTCATGCACTTTTAACCATTCCATAAATCTTGTGTTTTGGGCCCCTGGAAGCATGAAAATCACTTTAAACATGCTAATTTTAGCTCTAACACTGATGATCCACCTACAAATGTGAACTGACGTTCAAAAATAAAACATTTGAAAACGGACCATTTTCCACATTTCTGAAGCATGACGTAATGGGGGGGTGTTATCTCTTTTGTCGAAAATCAGCCGTTTTTGCTCGAACATTAAATGCCTCCAAATGGTATTTAATTAACTTCCCGGGGTGAAGAAACCCTTTTTGAGAACTCAGAGTGAGTAAATTGGCCATTTTCATGCACTTTTAACCATTCCATAAATCTTGTGTTTTGGGCCCCTGGAAGCATGAAAATCACTTTAAACATGCTAATTTTAGCTCTAACACTGATGATCCACCTACAAATGTGAACTGACGTTCAAAAATAAAACATTTGAAAACGGACCATTTTCCACATTTCTGAAGCATGACGTAATGGGGGGGTGTTATCTCTTTTGTCGAAAATCAGCCGTTTTTGCTCGAACATTAAATGCCTCCAAATGGTATTTAATTAACTTCCCGGGGTGAAGAAACCCTTTTTGAGAACTCAGAGGGAGTAAATTGGCCATTTTCAAGCACTTTTAACCATTCCATAAATCTTGTGTTTTGGGCCCCTGGAAGCATGAAAATCACTTTAAACATGCTAATTTTGGCTCTAACACTGATGATCCACCTACAAATGTGAACTGACGTTCAAAAATAAAACATTTGAAAACGGACCATTTTCCACATTTCTGAAGCATGACGTAATGGGGGGGTGTTATCTCTTTTGTCGAAAATCAGCCGTTTTTGCTCGAACATTAAATGCCTCCTAATGGTATTTAATTAACTTCCCGGGGTGAAGAAACCCTTTTTGAGAACTCAGAGTGAGTAAATTGGCCATTTTCATGCACTTTTAACCATTCCATAAATCTTGTGTTTTGGGCCCCTGGAAGCATGAAAATCACTTTAAACATGCTAATTTTAGCTCTAACACTGATGATCCACCTACAAATGTGAACTGACGTTCAAAAATAAAACATTTGAAAACGGACCATTTTCCACATTTCTGAAGCATGACGTAATGGAGGGGTGTTATCTCTTTTGTCGAAAATCAGCCGTTTTTGCTCGAACATTAAATGCCTCCAAATGGTATTTAATTAACTTCCCGGGGTGAAGAAACCCTTTTTGAGAACTCAGAGTGAGTAAATTGGCCATTTTCATGCACTTTTAACCATTCCATAAATCTTGTGTTTTGGGCCCCTGGAAGCATGAAAATCACTTTAAACATGCTAATTTTAGCTCTAACACTGATGATCCACCTACAAATGTGAACTGACGTTCAAAAATAAAACATTTGAAAACGGACCATTTTCCACATTTCTGAAGCATGACGTAATGGGGGGGTGTTATCTCTTTTGTCGAAAATCAGCCGTTTTTGCTCGAACATTAAATGCCTCCAAATGGTATTTAATTAACTTCCCGAGCCCCTGGAAGCATGAAAATCACTTTAAACATGCTAATTTTAGCTCTAACACTGATGATCCACCTACAAATGTGAACTGACGTTCAAAAATAAAACATTTGAAAACGGACCATTTTCCACATTTCTGAAGCATGACGTAATGGGGGGGTGTTATCTCTTTTGTCGAAAATCAGCCGTTTTTGCTCGAACATTAAATGCCTCCAAATGGTATTTAATTAACTTCCCGGGGTGAAGAAACCCTTTTTGAGAACTCAGAGTGAGTAAATTGGCCATTTTCATGCACTTTTAACCATTCCATAAATCTTGTGTTTTGGGCCCCTGGAAGCATGAAAATCACTTTAAACATGCTAATTTTAGCTCTAACACTGATGATCCACCTACAAATGTGAACTGACGTTCAAAAATAAAACATTTGAAAACGGACCATTTTCCACATTTCTGAAGCATGACGTAATGGGGGGGTGTTATCTCTTTTGTCGAAAATCAGCCGTTTTTGCTCTAACATTAAATGCCTCCAAATGGTATTTAATTAACTTCCCGAGCCCCTGGAAGCATGAAAATCACTTTAAACATGCTAATTTTAGCTCTAACACTGATGATCCACCTACAAATGTGAACTGACGTTCAAAAATAAAACATTTGAAAACGGACCATTTTCCACATTTCTGAAGCATGACGTAATGGGGGGGTGTTATCTCTTTTGTCGAAAATCAGCCGTTTTTGCTCGAACATTAAATGCCTCCAAATGGTATTTAATTAACTTCCCGAGCCCCTGGAAGCATGAAAATCACTTTAAACATGCTAATTTTAGCTCTAACACTGATGATCCACCTACAAATGTGAACTGACGTTCAAAAATAAAACATTTGAAAACGGACCATTTTCCACATTTCTGAAGCATGACGTAATGGGGGGGTGTTATCTCTTTTGTCGAAAATCAGCCGTTTTTGCTCGAACATTAAATGCCTCCAAATGGTATTTAATTAACTTCCCGGGGTGAAGAAACCCTTTTTGAGAACTCAGAGTGAGTAAATTGGCCATTTTCATGCACTTTTAACCATTCCATAAATCTTGTGTTTTGGGCCCCTGGAAGCATGAAAATCACTTTAAACATGCTAATTTTAGCTCTAACACTGATGATCCACCTACAAATGTGAACTGACGTTCAAAAATAAAACATTTGAAAACGGACCATTTTCCACATTTCTGAAGCATGACGTAATGGGGGGGTGTTATCTCTTTTGTCGAAAATCAGCCGTTTTTGCTCGAACATTAAATGCCTCCAAATGGTATTTAATTAACTTCCCGAGCCCCTGGAAGCATGAAAATCACTTTAAACATGCTAATTTTAGCTCTAACACTGATGATCCACCTACAAATGTGAACTGACGTTCAAAAATAAAACATTTGAAAACGGACCATTTTCCACATTTCTGAAGCATGACGTAATGGGGGGGTGTTATCTCTTTTGTCGAAAATCAGCCGTTTTTGCTCGAACATTAAATGCCTCCAAATGGTATTTAATTAACTTCCCGGGGTGAAGAAACCCTTTTTGAGAACTCAGAGTGAGTAAATTGGCCATTTTCATGCACTTTTAACCATTCCATAAATCTTGTGTTTTGGGCCCCTGGAAGCATGAAAATCACTTTAAACATGCTAATTTTAGCTCTAACACTGATGATCCACCTACAAATGTGAACTGACGTTCAAAAATAAAACATTTGAAAACGGACCATTTTCCACATTTCTGAAGCATGACGTAATGGGGGGGTGTTATCTCTTTTGTCGAAAATCAGCCGTTTTTGCTCGAACATTAAATGCCTCCAAATGGTATTTAATTAACTTCCCGGGGTGAAGAAACCCTTTTTGAGAACTCAGAGTGAGTAAATTGGCCATTTTCATGCACTTTTAACCATTCCATAAATCTTGTGTTTTGGGCCCCTGGAAGCATGAAAATCACTTTAAACATGCTAATTTTAGCTCTAACACTGATGATCCACCTACAAATGTGAACTGACGTTCAAAAATAAAACATTTGAAAACGGACCATTTTCCACATTTCTGAAGCATGACGTAATGGGGGGGTGTTATCTCTTTTGTCGAAAATCAGCCGTTTTTGCTCTAACATTAAATGCCTCCAAATGGTATTTAATTAACTTCCCGAGCCCCTGGAAGCATGAAAATCACTTTAAACATGCTAATTTTAGCTCTAACACTGATGATCCACCTACAAATGTGAACTGACGTTCAAAAATAAAACATTTGAAAACGGACCATTTTCCACATTTCTGAAGCATGACGTATTGGGGGGGTGTTATCTCTTTTGTCGAAAATCAGCCGTTTTTGCTCGAACATTAAATGCCTCCAAATGGTATTTAATTAACTTCCCGAGCCCCTGGAAGCATGAAAATCACTTTAAACATGCTAATTTTAGCTCTAACACTGATGATCCACCTACAAATGTGAACTGACGTTCAAAAATAAAACATTTGAAAACGGACCATTTTCCACATTTCTGAAGCATGACGTAATGGGGGGGGTGTTATCTCTTTTGTCGAAAATCAGCCGTTTTTGCTCGAACATTAAATGCCTCCAAATGGTATTTAATTAACTTCCCGGGGTGAAGAAACCCTTTTTGAGAACTCAGAGTGAGTAAATTGGCCATTTTCATGCACTTTTAACCATTCCATAAATCTTGTGTTTTGGGCCCCTGGAAGCATGAAAATCACTTTAAACATGCTAATTTTAGCTCTAACACTGATGATCCACCTACAAATGTGAACTGACGTTCAAAAATAAAAAATTTGAAAACGGACCATTTTCCACATTTCTGAAGCATGACGTAATGGGGGGGTGTTATCTCTTTTGTCGAAAATCAGCCGTTTTTGCTCGAACATTAAATGCCTCCAAATGGTATTTAATTAACTTCCCGAGCCCCTGGAAGCATGAAAATCACTTTAAACATGCTAATTTTAGCTCTAACACTGATGATCCACCTACAAATGTGAACTGACGTTCAAAAATAAAACATTTGAAAACGGACCATTTTCCACATTTCTGAAGCATGACGTAATGGGGGGGTGTTATCTCTTTTGTCGAAAATCAGCCGTTTTTGCTCGAACATTAAATGCCTCCAAATGGTATTTAATTAACTTCCCGGGGTGAAGAAACCCTTTTTGAGAACTCAGAGTGAGTAAATTGGCCATTTTCATGCACTTTTAACCATTCCATAAATCTTGTGTTTTGGGCCCCTGGAAGCATGAAAATCACTTTAAACATGCTAATTTTAGCTCTAACACTGATGATCCACCTACAAATGTGAACTGACGTTCAAAAATAAAACATTTGAAAACGGACCATTTTCCACATTTCTGAAGCATGACGTAATGGGGGGGTGTTATCTCTTTTGTCGAAAATCAGCCGTTTTTGCTCGAACATTAAATGCCTCCAAATGGTATTTAATTAACTTCCCGGGGTGAAGAAACCCTTTTTGAGAACTCAGAGTGAGTAAATTGGCCATTTTCATGCACTTTTAACTATTCCATAAATCTTGTGTTTTGGGCCCCTGGAAGCATGAAAATCACTTTAAACATGCTAATTTTAGCTCTAACACTGATGATCCACCTACAAATGTGAACTGACGTTCAAAAATAAAACATTTGAAAACGGACCATTTTCCACATTTCTGAAGCATGACGTAATGGGGGGGTGTTATCTCTTTTGTCGAAAATCAGCTGTTTTTGCTCGAACATTAAATGCCTCCAAATGGTATTTAATTAACTTCCCGAGCCCCTGGAAGCATGAAAATCACTTTAAACATGCTAATTTTAGCTCTAACACTGATGATCCACCTACAAATGTGAACTGACGTTCAAAAATAAAACATTTGAAAACGGACCATTTTCCACATTTCTGAAGCATGACGTAATGGGGGGGTGTTATCTCTTTTGTCGAAAATCAGCCGTTTTTGCTCGAACATTAAATGCCTCCAAATGGTATTTAATTAACTTCCCGAGCCCCTGGAAGCATGAAAATCACTTTAAACATGCTAATTTTAGCTCTAACACTGATGATCCACCTACAAATGTGAACTGACGTTCAAAAATAAAACATTTGAAAACGGACCATTTTCCACATTTCTGAAGCATGACGTAATGGGGGGGTGTTATCTCTTTTGTCGAAAATCAGCCGTTTTTGCTCGAACATTAAATGCCTCCAAATGGTATTTAATTAACTTCCCGGGGTGAAGAAACCCTTTTTGAGAACTCAGAGTGAGTAAATTGGCCATTTTCATGCACTTTTAACCATTCCATAAATCTTGTGTTTTGGGCCCCTGGAAGCATGAAAATCACTTTAAACATGCTAATTTTAGCTCTAACACTGATGATCCACCTACAAATGTGAACTGACGTTCAAAAATAAAACATTTGAAAACGGACCATTTTCCACATTTCTGAAGCATGACGTAATGGGGGGGTGTTATCTCTTTTGTCGAAAATCAGCCGTTTTTGCTCGAACATTAAATGCCTCCAAATGGTATTTAATTAACTTCCCGGGGTGAAGAAACCCTTTTTGAGAACTCAGAGTGAGTAAATTGGCCATTTTCATGCACTTTTAACTATTCCATAAATCTTGTGTTTTGGGCCCCTGGAAGCATGAAAATCACTTTAAACATGCTAATTTTAGCTCTAACACTGATGATCCACCTACAAATGTGAACTGACGTTCAAAAATAAAACATTTGAAAACGGACCATTTTCCACATTTCTGAAGCATGACGTAATGGGGGGGTGTTATCTCTTTTGTCGAAAATCAGCTGTTTTTGCTCGAACATTAAATGCCTCCAAATGGTATTTAATTAACTTCCCGAGCCCCTGGAAGCATGAAAATCACTTTAAACATGCTAATTTTAGCTCTAACACTGATGATCCACCTACAAATGTGAACTGACGTTCAAAAATAAAACATTTGAAAACGGACCATTTTCCACATTTCTGAAGCATGACGTAATGGGGGGGTGTTATCTCTTTTGTCGAAAATCAGCCGTTTTTGCTCGAACATTAAATGCCTCCAAATGGTATTTAATTAACTTCCCGAGCCCCTGGAAGCATGAAAATCACTTTAAACATGCTAATTTTAGCTCTAACACTGATGATCCACCTACAAATGTGAACTGACGTTCAAAAATAAAACATTTGAAAACGGACCATTTTCCACATTTCTGAAGCATGACGTAATGGGGGGGTGTTATCTCTTTTGTCGAAAATCAGCCGTTTTTGCTCGAACATTAAATGCCTCCAAATGGTATTTAATTAACTTCCCGGGGTGAAGAAACCCTTTTTGAGAACTCAGAGTGAGTAAATTGGCCATTTTCATGCACTTTTAACCATTCCATAAATCTTGTGTTTTGGGCCCCTGGAAGCATGAAAATCACTTTAAACATGCTAATTTTAGCTCTAACACTGATGATCCACCTACAAATGTGAACTGACGTTCAAAAATAAAACATTTGAAAACGGACCATTTTCCACATTTCTGAAGCATGACGTAATGGGGGGGTGTTATCTCTTTTGTCGAAAATCAGCCGTTTTTGCTCTAACATTAAATGCCTCCAAATGGTATTTAATTAACTTCCCGGGGTGAAGAAACCCTTTTTGAGAACTCAGAGTGAGTAAATTGGCCATTTTCATGCACTTTTAACCATTCCATAAATCTTGTGTTTTGGGCCCCTGGAAGCATGAAAATCACTTTAAACATGCTAATTTTAGCTCTAACACTGATGATCCACCTACAAATGTGAACTGACGTTCAAAAATAAAACATTTGAAAACGGACCATTTTCCACATTTCTGAAGCATGACGTAATGGGGGGGTGTTATCTCTTTTGTCGAAAATCAGCCGTTTTTGCTCGAACATTAAATGCCTCCAAATGGTATTTAATTAACTTCCCGAGCCCCTGGAAGCATGAAAATCACTTTAAACATGCTAATTTTAGCTCTAACACTGATGATCCACCTACAAATGTGAACTGACGTTCAAAAATAAAACATTTGAAAACGGACCATTTTCCACATTTCTGAAGCATGACGTAATGGGGGGGTGTTATCTCTTTTGTCGAAAATCAGCCGTTTTTGCTCTAACATTAAATGCCTCCAAATGGTATTTAATTAACTTCCCGGGGTGAAGAAACCCTTTTTGAGAACTCAGAGTGAGTAAATTGGCCATTTTCATGCACTTTTAACCATTCCATAAATCTTGTGTTTTGGGCCCCTGGAAGCATGAAAATCACTTTAAACATGCTAATTTTAGCTCTAACACTGATGATCCACCTACAAATGTGAACTGACGTTCAAAAATAAAACATTTGGAAACGGACCATTTTCCACATTTCTGAAGCATGACGTAATGGGGGGGTGTTATCTCTTTTGTCGAAAATCAGCCGTTTTTGCTCGAACATTAAATGCCTCCAAATGGTATTTAATTAACTTCCCGGGGTGAAGAAACCCTTTTTGAGAACTCAGAGTGAGTAAATTGGCCATTTTCATGCACTTTTAACCATTCCATAAATCTTGTGTTTTGGGCCCCTGGAAGCATGAAAATCACTTTAAACATGCTAATTTTAGCTCTAACACTGATGATCCACCTACAAATGTGAACTGACGTTCAAAAATAAAACATTTGAAAACGGACCATTTTCCACATTTCTGAAGCATGACGTAATGGGGGGGTGTTATCTCTTTTGTCGAAAATCAGCCGTTTTTGCTCGAACATTAAATGCCTCCAAATGGTATTTAATTAACTTCCCGGGGTGAAGAACCCCTTTTTGAGAACTCAGAGTGAGTAAATTGGCCATTTTCATGCACTTTTAACCATTCCATAAATCTTGTGTTTTGGGCCCCTGGAAGCATGAAAATCACTTTAAACATGCTAAGTTTAGCTCTAACACTGATGATCCACGTACAAATGTGAACTGACGTTCAAAAATAAAACATTTGAAAACGGACCATTTTCCACATTTCTGAAGCATGACGTAATGGGGGGGTGTTATCTCTTTTGTCGAAAATCAGCCGTTTTTGCTCGAACATTAAATGCCTCCAAATGGTATTTAATTAACTTCCTGAGCCCCTGGAAGCATGAAAATCACTTTAAACATGCTAATTTTAGCTCTAACACTGATGATCCACCTACAAATGTGAACTGACGTTCAAAAATAAAACATTTGAAAACGGACCATTTTCCACATTTCTGAAGCATGACGTAATGGGGGGGTGTTATCTCTTTTGTCGAAAATCAGCCATTTTTGCTCGAACATTAAATGCCTCCAAATGGTATTTAATTAACTTCCCGGGGTGAAGAAACCCTTTTTGAGAACTCAGAGTGAGTAAATTGGCCATTTTCATGCACTTTTAACCATTCCATAAATCTTGTGTTTTGGGCCCCAAGAAGCATGAAAATCACTTTAAACATGCTAATTTTAGCTCTAACACTGATGATCCACCTACAAATGTGAACTGACGTTCAAAAATAAAACATTTGAAAACGGACCATTTTCCACATTTCTGAAGCATGACGTAATGGGGGGGTGTTATCTCTTTTGTCGAAAATCAGCCGTTTTTGCTCGAACATTAAATGCCTCCAAATGGTATTTAATTAACTTCCCGGGGTGAAGAAACCCTTTTTGAGAACTCAGAGTGAGTAAATTGGCCATTTTCATGCACTTTTAACCATTCCATAAATCTTGTGTTTTGGGCCCCTGGAAGCATGAAAATCACTTTAAACATGCTAATTTTAGCTCTAACACTGATGATCCACCTACAAATGTGAACTGACGTTCAAAAATAAAACATTTGAAAACGGACCATTTTCCACATTTCTGAAGCATGACGTAATGGGGGGGTGTTATCTCTTTTGTCGAAAATCAGCCGTTTTTGCTCGAACATTAAATGCCTCCAAATGGTATTTAATTAACTTCCCGGGGTGAAGAAACCCTTTTTGAGAACTCAGAGTGAGTAAATTGGCCATTTTCATGCACTTTTAACCATTCCATAAATCTTGTGGTTTGGGCCCCTGGAAGCATGAAAATCACTTTAAACATGCTAATTTTAGCTCTAACACTGATGATCCACCTACAAATGTGAACTGACGTTCAAAAATAAAACATTTGAAAACGGACCATTTTCCACATTTCTGAAGCATGACGTAATGGGGGGTGTTATCTCTTTTGTCGAAAATCAGCCGTTTTTGCTCGAACATTAAATGCCTCCAAATGGTATTTAATTAACTTCCCGAGCCCCTGGAAGCATGAAAATCACTTTAAACATGCTAATTTTAGCTCTAACACTGATGATCCACCTACAAATGTGAACTGACGTTCAAAAATAAAACATTTGAAAACGGACCATTTTCCACATTTCTGAAGCATGACGTAATGGGGGCGCGTTATCTCTTTTGTCGAAAATCAGCCGTTTTTGCTCGAACATTAAATGCCTCCAAATGGTATTTAATTAACTTCCCGGGGTGAAGAAACCCTTTTTGAGAACTCAGAGTGAGTAAATTGGCAATTTTCATGCACTTTTAACCATTCCATAAATCTTGTGTTTTGGGCCCCTGGAAGCATGAAAATCACTTTAAACATGCTAATTTTAGCTCTAACACTGATGATCCACCTACAAATGTGAACTGACGTTCAAAAATAAAACATTTGAAAACGGACCATTTTCCACATTTCTGAAGCATGACGTAATGGGGGGGTGTTATCTCTTTTGTCGAAAATCAGCCGTTTTTGCTCGAACATTAAATGCCTCCAAATGGTATTTAATTAACTTCCCGAGCCCCTGGAAGCATGAAAATCACTTTAAACATGCTAATTTTAGCTCTAACACTGATGATCCACCTACAAATGTGAACTGACGTTCAAAAATAAAACATTTGAAAACGGACCATTTTCCACATTTCTGAAGCATGACGTAATGGGGGCGCGTTATCTCTTTTGTCGAAAATCAGCCGTTTTTGCTCGAACATTAAATGCCTCCAAATGGTATTTAATTAACTTCCCGGGGTGAAGAAACCCTTTTTGAGAACTCAGAGTGAGTAAATTGGCAATTTTCATGCACTTTTAACCATTCCATAAATCTTGTGTTTTGGGCCCCTGGAAGCATGAAAATCACTTTAAACATGCTAATTTTAGCTCTAACACTGATGATCCACCTACAAATGTGAACTGACGTTCAAAAATAAAACATTTGAAAACGGACCATTTTCCACATTTCTGAAGCATGACGTAATGGGGGGTGTTATCTCTTTTGTCGAAAATCAGCCGTTTTTGCTCGAACATTAAATGCCTCCAAATGGTATTTAATTAACTTCCCGAGCCCCTGGAAGCATGAAAATCACTTTAAACATGCTAATTTTAGCTCTAACACTGATGATCCACCTACAAATGTGAACTGACGTTCAAAAATAAAACATTTGAAAACGGACCATTTTCCACATTTCTGAAGCATGACGTAATGGGGGGGTGTTATCTCTTTTGTCGAAAATCAGCCGTTTTTGCTCGAACATTAAATGCCTCCAAATGGTATTTAATTAACTTCCCGGGTGAAGAAACCCTTTTTGAGAACTCAGAGTGAGTAAATTGGCCATTTTCATGCACTTTTAACCATTCCATAAATCTTGTGTTTTGAGCCCCTGGAAGCATGAAAATCACTTTAAACATGCTAATTTTAGCTCTAACACTGATGATCCACCTACAAATGTGAACTGACGTTCAAAAATAAAACATTTGAAAACGGACCATTTTCCACATTTCTGAAGCATGACGTAATGGGGGGGTGTTATCTCTTTTGTCGAAAATCAGCCGTTTTTGCTCGAACATTAAATGCCTCCAAATGGTATTTAATTAACTTCCCGAGCCCCTGGAAGCATGAAAATCACTTTAAACATGCTAATTTTAGCTCTAACACTGATGATCCACCTACAAATGTGAACTGACGTTCAAAAATAAAACATTTGAAAACGGACCATTTTCCACATTTCTGAAGCATGACGTAATGGGGGGGTGTTATCTCTTTTGTCGAAAATCAGCCGTTTTTGCTCGAACATTAAATGCCTCCAAATGGTATTTAATTAACTTCCCGGGGTGAAGAAACCCTTTTTGAGAACTCAGAGTGAGTAAATTGGCCATTTTCATGCACTTTTAACCATTCCATAAATCTTGTGTTTTGGGCCCCTGGAAGCATGAAAATCACTTTAAACATGCTAATTTTAGCTCTAACACTGATGATCCACCTACAAATGTGAACTGACGTTCAAAAATAAAAAATTTGAAAACGGACCATTTTCCACATTTCTGAAGCATGACGTAATGGGGGGGTGTTATCTCTTTTGTCGAAAATCAGCCGTTTTTGCTCGAACATTAAATGCCTCCAAATGGTATTTAATTAACTTCCCGGGGTGAAGAAACCCTTTTTGAGAACTCAGAGTGAGTAAATTGGCCATTTTCATGCACTTTTAACCATTCCATAAATCTTGTGTTTTGGGCCCCTGGAAGCATGAAAATCACTTTAAACATGCTAATTTTAGCTCTAACACTGATGATCCACCTACAAATGTGAACTGACGTTCAAAAATAAAACATTTGAAAACGGACCATTTTCCACATTTCTGAAGCATGACGTAATGGGGGGGTGTTATCTCTTTTGTCGAAAATCAGCCGTTTTTGCTCGAACATTAAATGCCTCCAAATGGTATTTAATTAACTTCCCGGGGTGAAGAAACCCTTTTTGAGAACTCAGAGTGAGTAAATTGGCCATTTTCATGCACTTTTAACTATTCCATAAATCTTGTGTTTTGGGCCCCTGGAAGCATGAAAATCACTTTAAACATGCTAATTTTAGCTCTAACACTGATGATCCACCTACAAATGTGAACTGACGTTCAAAAATAAAACATTTGAAAACGGACCATTTTCCACATTTCTGAAGCATGACGTAATGGGGGGGTGTTATCTCTTTTGTCGAAAATCAGCTGTTTTTGCTCGAACATTAAATGCCTCCAAATGGTATTTAATTAACTTCCCGAGCCCCTGGAAGCATGAAAATCACTTTAAACATGCTAATTTTAGCTCTAACACTGATGATCCACCTACAAATGTGAACTGACGTTCAAAAATAAAACATTTGAAAACGGACCATTTTCCACATTTCTGAAGCATGACGTAATGGGGGGGTGTTATCTCTTTTGTCGAAAATCAGCCGTTTTTGCTCGAACATTAAATGCCTCCAAATGGTATTTAATTAACTTCCCGAGCCCCTGGAAGCATGAAAATCACTTTAAACATGCTAATTTTAGCTCTAACACTGATGATCCACCTACAAATGTGAACTGACGTTCAAAAATAAAACATTTGAAAACGGACCATTTTCCACATTTCTGAAGCATGACGTAATGGGGGGGTGTTATCTCTTTTGTCGAAAATCAGCCGTTTTTGCTCGAACATTAAATGCCTCCAAATGGTATTTAATTAACTTCCCGGGGTGAAGAAACCCTTTTTGAGAACTCAGAGTGAGTAAATTGGCCATTTTCATGCACTTTTAACCATTCCATAAATCTTGTGTTTTGGGCCCCTGGAAGCATGAAAATCACTTTAAACATGCTAATTTTAGCTCTAACACTGATGATCCACCTACAAATGTGAACTGACGTTCAAAAATAAAACATTTGAAAACGGACCATTTTCCACATTTCTGAAGCATGACGTAATGGGGGGGTGTTATCTCTTTTGTCGAAAATCAGCCGTTTTTGCTCTAACATTAAATGCCTCCAAATGGTATTTAATTAACTTCCCGGGGTGAAGAAACCCTTTTTGAGAACTCAGAGTGAGTAAATTGGCCATTTTCATGCACTTTTAACCATTCCATAAATCTTGTGTTTTGGGCCCCTGGAAGCATGAAAATCACTTTAAACATGCTAATTTTAGCTCTAACACTGATGATCCACCTACAAATGTGAACTGACGTTCAAAAATAAAACATTTGAAAACGGACCATTTTCCACATTTCTGAAGCATGACGTAATGGGGGGGGTGTTATCTCTTTTGTCGAAAATCAGCCGTTTTTGCTCGAACATTAAATGCCTCCAAATGGTATTTAATTAACTTCCCGAGCCCCTGGAAGCATGAAAATCACTTTAAACATGCTAATTTTAGCTCTAACACTGATGATCCACCTACAAATGTGAACTGACGTTCAAAAATAAAACATTTGAAAACGGACCATTTTCCACATTTCTGAAGCATGACGTAATGGGGGGGTGTTATCTCTTTTGTCGAAAATCAGCCGTTTTTGCTCTAACATTAAATGCCTCCAAATGGTATTTAATTAACTTCCCGGGGTGAAGAAACCCTTTTTGAGAACTCAGAGTGAGTAAATTGGCCATTTTCATGCACTTTTAACCATTCCATAAATCTTGTGTTTTGGGCCCCTGGAAGCATGAAAATCACTTTAAACATGCTAATTTTAGCTCTAACACTGATGATCCACCTACAAATGTGAACTGACGTTCAAAAATAAAACATTTGGAAACGGACCATTTTCCACATTTCTGAAGCATGACGTAATGGGGGGGTGTTATCTCTTTTGTCGAAAATCAGCCGTTTTTGCTCGAACATTAAATGCCTCCAAATGGTATTTAATTAACTTCCCGAGCCCCTGGAAGCATGAAAATCACTTTAAACATGCTAATTTTAGCTCTAACACTGATGATCCACCTACAAATGTGAACTGACGTTCAAAAATAAAACATTTGAAAACAGACCATTTTCCACATTTCTGAAGCATGACGTAATGGGGGGGTGTTATCTCTTTTGTCGAAAATCAGCCGTTTTTGCTCGAACATTAAATGCCTCCAAATGGTATTTAATTAACTTCCCGGGGTGAAGAAACCCTTTTTGAGAACTCAGAGTGAGTAAATTGGCCATTTTCATGCACTTTTAACCATTCCATAAATCTTGTGTTTTGGGCCCCTGGAAGCATGAAAATCACTTTAAACATGCTAATTTTAGCTCTAACACTGATGATCCACCTACAAATGTGAACTGACGTTCAAAAATAAAACATTTGAAAACGGACCATTTTCCACATTTCTGAAGCATGACGTAATGGGGGGGTGTTATCTCTTTTGTCGAAAATCAGCCGTTTTTGCTCGAACATTAAATGCCTCCAAATGGTATTTAATTAACTTCCCGGGGTGAAGAAACCCTTTGTGAGAACTCAGAGTGAGTAAATTGGCCATTTTCATGCACTTTTAACCATTCCATAAATCTTGTGTTTTGGGCCCCTGGAAGCATGAAAATCACTTTAAACATGCTAATTTTAGCTCTAACACTGATGATCCACCTACAAATGTGAACTGACGTTCAAAAATAAAACATTTGAAAACGGACCATTTTCCACATTTCTGAAGCATGACGTAATGGGGGGGTGTTATCTCTTTTGTCGAAAATCAGCCGTTTTTGCTCGAACATTAAATGCCTCCAAATGGTATTTAATTAACTTCCCGGGGTGAAGAAACCCTTTTTGAGAACTCAGAGTGAGTAAATTGGCCATTTTCATGCACTTTTAACCATTCCATAAATCTTGTGGTTTGGGCCCCTGGAAGCATGAAAATCACTTTAAACATGCTAATTTTAGCTCTAACACTGATGATCCACCTACAAATGTGAACTGACGTTCAAAAATAAAACATTTGAAAACGGACCATTTTCCACATTTCTGAAGCATGACGTAATGGGGGGTGTTATCTCTTTTGTCGAAAATCAGCCGTTTTTGCTCGAACATTAAATGCCTCCAAATGGTATTTAATTAACTTCCCGAGCCCCTGGAAGCATGAAAATCACTTTAAACATGCTAATTTTAGCTCTAACACTGATGATCCACCTACAAATGTGAACTGACGTTCAAAAATAAAACATTTGAAAACGGACCATTTTCCACATTTCTGAAGCATGACGTAATGGGGGCGCATTATCTCTTTTGTCGAAAATCAGCCGTTTTTGCTCGAACATTAAATGCCTCCAAATGGTATTTAATTAACTTCCCGGGGTGAAGAAACCCTTTTTGAGAACTCAGAGTGAGTAAATTGGCAATTTTCATGCACTTTTAACCATTCCATAAATCTTGTGTTTTGGGCCCCTGGAAGCATGAAAATCACTTTAAACATGCTAATTTTAGCTCTAACACTGATGATCCACCTACAAATGTGAACTGACGTTCAAAAATAAAACATTTGAAAACGGACCATTTTCCACATTTCTGAAGCATGACGTAATGGGGGGTGTTATCTCTTTTGTCGAAAATCAGCCGTTTTTGCTCGAACATTAAATGCCTCCAAATGGTATTTAATTAACTTCCCGAGCCCCTGGAAGCATGAAAATCACTTTAAACATGCTAATTTTAGCTCTAACACTGATGATCCACCTACAAATGTGAACTGACGTTCAAAAATAAAACATTTGAAAACGGACCATTTTCCACATTTCTGAAGCATGACGTAATGGGGGGGTGTTATCTCTTTTGTCGAAAATCAGCCGTTTTTGCTCGAACATTAAATGCCTCCAAATGGTATTTAATTAACTTCCCGGGGTGAAGAAACCCTTTTTGAGAACTCAGAGTGAGTAAATTGGCCATTTTCATGCACTTTTAACCATTCCATAAATCTTGTGTTTTGAGCCCCTGGAAGCATGAAAATCACTTTAAACATGCTAATTTTAGCTCTAACACTGATGATCCACCTACAAATGTGAACTGACGTTCAAAAATAAAACATTTGAAAACGGACCATTTTCCACATTTCTGAAGCATGACGTAATGGGGGGGTGTTATCTCTTTTGTCGAAAATCAGCCGTTTTTGCTCGAACATTAAATGCCTCCAAATGGTATTTAATTAACTTCCCGAGCCCCTGGAAGCATGAAAATCACTTTAAACATGCTAATTTTAGCTCTAACACTGATGATCCACCTACAAATGTGAACTGACGTTCAAAAATAAAACATTTGAAAACGGACCATTTTCCACATTTCTGAAGCATGACGTAATGGGGGGGTGTTATCTCTTTTGTCGAAAATCAGCCGTTTTTGCTCGAACATTAAATGCCTCCAAATGGTATTTAATTAACTTCCCGGGGTGAAGAAACCCTTTTTGAGAACTCAGAGTGAGTAAATTGGCCATTTTCATGCACTTTTAACCATTCCATAAATCTTGTGTTTTGGGCCCCAAGAAGCATGAAAATCACTTTAAACATGCTAATTTTAGCTCTAACACTGATGATCCACCTACAAATGTGAAATGACGTTCAAAAATAAAACATTTGAAAACGGACCATTTTCCACATTTCTGAAGCATGACGTAATGGGGGGGTGTTATCTCTTTTGTCGAAAATCAGCCGTTTTTGCTCGAACATTAAATGCCTCCAAATGGTATTTAATTAACTTCCCGGGGTGAAGAAACCCTTTTTGAGAACTCAGAGTGAGTAAATTGGCCATTTTCATGCACTTTTAACCATTCCATAAATCTTGTGTTTTGGGCCCCTGGAAGCATGAAAATCACTTTAAACATGCTAATTTTAGCTCTAACACTGATGATCCACCTACAAATGTGAACTGACGTTCAAAAATAAAACATTTGAAAACGGACCATTTTCCACATTTCTGAAGCATGACGTAATGGGGGGGTGTTATCTCTTTTGTCGAAAATCAGCCGTTTTTGCTCGAACATTAAATGCCTCCAAATGGTATTTAATTAACTTCCCGGGGTGAAGAAACCCTTTTTGAGAACTCAGAGTGAGTAAATTGGCCATTTTCATGCACTTTTAACCATTCCATAAATCTTGTGTTTTGGGCCCCTGGAAGCATGAAAATCACTTTAAACATGCTAATTTTAGCTCTAACACTGATGATCCACCTACAAATGTGAACTGACGTTCAAAAATAAAACATTTGAAAACGGACCATTTTCCACATTTCTGAAGCATGACGTAATGGGGGGTGTTATCTCTTTTGTCGAAAATCAGCCATTTTTGCTCGAACATTAAATGCCTCCAAATGGTATTTAATTAACTTCCCGAGCCCCTGGAAGCATGAAAATCACTTTAAACATGCTAATTTTAGCTCTAACACTGATGATCCACCTACAAATGTGAACTGACGTTCAAAAATAAAACATTTGAAAACGGACCATTTTCCACATTTCTGAAGCATGACGTAATGGGGGGGTGTTATCTCTTTTGTCGAAAATCAGCCGTTTTTGCTCGAACATTAAATGCCTCCAAATGGTATTTAATTAACTTCCCGGGGTGAAGAAACCCTTTTTGAGAACTCAGAGTGAGTAAATTGGCCATTTTCATGCACTTTTAACCATTCCATAAATCTTGTGTTTTGGGCCCCTGGAAGCATGAAAATCACTTTAAACATGCTAATTTTAGCTCTAACACTGATGATCCACCTACAAATGTGAACTGACGTTCAAAAATAAAACATTTGAAAACGGACCATTTTCCACATTTCTGAAGCATGACGTAATGGGGGGGTGTTATCTCTTTTGTCGAAAATCTGCCATTTTTGCTCGAACATTAAATGCCTCCAAATGGTATTTAATTAACTTCCCGAGCCCCTGGAAGCATGAAAATCACTTTAAACATGCTAATTTTAGCTCTAACACTGATGATCCACCTACAAATGTGAACTGACGTTCAAAAATAAAACATTTGAAAACGGACCATTTTCCACATTTCTGAAGCATGACGTAATGGGGGGGTGTTATCTCTTTTGTCGAAAATCAGCCGTTTTTGCTCGAACATTAAATGCCTCCAAATGGTATTTAATTAACTTCCCGAGCCCCTGGAAGCATGAAAATCACTTTAAACATGCTAATTTTAGCTCTAACACTGATGATCCACCTACAAATGTGAACTGACGTTCAAAAATAAAACATTTGAAAACGGACCATTTTCCACATTTCTGAAGCATGACGTAATGGGGGGGTGTTATCTCTTTTGTCGAAAATCAGCCGTTTTTGCTCGAACATTAAATGCCTCCAAATGGTATTTAATTAACTTCCCGGGGTGAAGAAACCCTTTTTGAGAACTCAGAGTGAGTAAATTGGCCATTTTCATGCACTTTTAACCATTCCATAAATCTTGTGTTTTGGGCCCCTGGAAGCATGAAAATCACTTTAAACATGCTAATTTTAGCTCTAACACTGATGATCCACCTACAAATGTGAACTGACGTTCAAAAATAAAACATTTGAAAACGGACCATTTTCCACATTTCTGAAGCATGACGTAATGGGGGGGTGTTATCTCTTTTGTCGAAAATCAGCCGTTTTTGCTCGAACATTAAATGCCTCCAAATGGTATTTAATTAACTTCCCGGGGTGAAGAAACCCTTTTTGAGAACTCAGAGTGAGTAAATTGGCCATTTTCATGCACTTTTAACCATTCCATAAATCTTGTGGTTTGGGCCCCTGGAAGCATGAAAATCACTTTAAACATGCTAATTTTAGCTCTAACACTGATGATCCACCTACAAATGTGAACTGACGTTCAAAAATAAAACATTTGAAAACGGACCATTTTCCACATTTCTGAAGCATGACGTAATGGGGGGTGTTATCTCTTTTGTCGAAAATCAGCCGTTTTTGCTCGAACATTAAATGCCTCCAAATGGTATTTAATTAACTTCCCGAGCCCCTGGAAGCATGAAAATCACTTTAAACATGCTAATTTTAGCTCTAACACTGATGATCCACCTACAAATGTGAACTGACGTTCAAAAATAAAACATTTGAAAACGGACCATTTTCCACATTTCTGAAGCATGACGTAATGGGGGCGTGTTATCTCTTTTGTCGAAAATCAGCCGTTTTTGCTCGAACATTAAATGCCTCCAAATGGTATTTAATTAACTTCCCGGGGTGAAGAAACCCTTTTTGAGAACTCAGAGTGAGTAAATTGGCCATTTTCATGCACTTTTAACCATTCCATAAATCTTGTGTTTTGGGCCCCTGGAAGCATGAAAATCACTTTAAACATGCTAATTTTAGCTCTAACACTGATGATCCACCTACAAATGTGAACTGACGTTCAAAAATAAAACATTTGAAAACGGACCATTTTCCACATTTCTGAAGCATGACGTAATGGGGGGGTGTTATCTCTTTTGTCGAAAATCAGCCGTTTTTGCTCTAACATTAAATGCCTCCAAATGGTATTTAATTAACTTCCCGGGGTGAAGAAACCCTTTTTGAGAACTCAGAGTGAGTAAATTGGCCATTTTCATGCACTTTTAACCATTCCATAAATCTTGTGTTTTGGGCCCCTGGAAGCATGAAAATCACTTTAAACATGCTAATTTTAGCTCTAACACTGATGATCCACCTACAAATGTGAACTGACGTTCAAAAATAAAACATTTGAAAACGGACCATTTTCCACATTTCTGAAGCATGACGTAATGGGGGGGTGTTATCTCTTTTGTCGAAAATCAGCCGTTTTTGCTCGAACATTAAATGCCTCCAAATGGTATTTAATTAACTTCCCGAGCCCCTGGAAGCATGAAAATCACTTTAAACATGCTAATTTTAGCTCTAACACTGATGATCCACCTACAAATGTGAACTGACGTTCAAAAATAAAACATTTGAAAACGGACCATTTTCCACATTTCTGAAGCATGACGTAATGGGGGGGGTGTTATCTCTTTTGTCGAAAATCAGCCGTTTTTGCTCTAACATTAAATGCCTCCAAATGGTATTTAATTAACTTCCCGGGGTGAAGAAACCCTTTTTGAGAACTCAGAGTGAGTAAATTGGCCATTTTCATGCACTTTTAACCATTCCATAAATCTTGTGTTTTGGGCCCCTGGAAGCATGAAAATCACTTTAAACATGCTAATTTTAGCTCTAACACTGATGATCCACCTACAAATGTGAACTGACGTTCAAAAATAAAACATTTGGAAACGGACCATTTTCCACATTTCTGAAGCATGACGTAATGGGGGGGTGTTATCTCTTTTGTCGAAAATCAGCCGTTTTTGCTCGAACATTAAATGCCTCCAAATGGTATTTAATTAACTTCCCGAGCCCCTGGAAGCATGAAAATCACTTTAAACATGCTAATTTTAGCTCTAACACTGATGATCCACCTACAAATGTGAACTGACGTTCAAAAATAAAACATTTGAAAACGGACCATTTTCCACATTTCTGAAGCATGACGTAATGGGGGGGTGTTATCTCTTTTGTCGAAAATCAGCCGTTTTTGCTCGAACATTAAATGCCTCCAAATGGTATTTAATTAACTTCCCGGGGTGAAGAAACCCTTTTTGAGAACTCAGAGTGAGTAAATTGGCCAGTTTCATGCACTTTTAACCATTCCATAAATCTTGTGTTTTGGGCCCCTGGAAGCATGAAAATCACTTTAAACATGCTAATTTTAGCTCTAACACTGATGATCCACCTACAAATGTGAACTGACGTTCAAAAATAAAACATTTGAAAACGGACCATTTTCCACATTTCTGAAGCATGACGTAATGGGGGGGTGTTATCTCTTTTGTCGAAAATCAGCCGTTTTTGCTCGAACATTAAATGCCTCCAAATGGTATTTAATTAACTTCCCGGGGTGAAGAACCCCTTTTTGAGAACTCAGAGTGAGTAAATTGGCCATTTTCATGCACTTTTAACCATTCCAAAAATCTTGTGTTTTGGGCCCCTGGAAGCATGAAAATCACTTTAAACATGCTAAGTTTAGCTCTAACACTGATGATCCACGTACAAATGTGAACTGACGTTCAAAAATAAAACATTTGAAAACGGACCATTTTCCACATTTCTGAAGCATGACGTAATGGGGGGGTGTTATCTCTTTTGTCGAAAATCAGCCGTTTTTGCTCGAACATTAAATGCCTCCAAATGGTATTTAATTAACTTCCTGAGCCCCTGGAAGCATGAAAATCACTTTAAACATGCTAATTTTAGCTCTAACACTGATGATCCACCTACAAATGTGAACTGACGTTCAAAAATAAAACATTTGAAAACGGACCATTTTCCACATTTCTGAAGCATGACGTAATGGGGGGGTGTTATCTCTTTTGTCGAAAATCAGCCATTTTTGCTCGAACATTAAATGCCTCCAAATGGTATTTAATTAACTTCCCGGGGTGAAGAAACCCTTTTTTGAACTCAGAGTGAGTAAATTGGCCATTTTCATGCACTTTTAACCATTCCATAAATCTTGTGTTTTGGGCCCCAAGAAGCATGAAAATCACTTTAAACATGCTAATTTTAGCTCTAACACTGATGATCCACCTACAAATGTGAACTGACGTTCAAAAATAAAACATTTGAAAACGGACCATTTTCCACATTTCTGAAGCATGACGTAATGGGGGGGTGTTATCTCTTTTGTCGAAAATCAGCCGTTTTTGCTCGAACATTAAATGCCTCCAAATGGTATTTAATTAACTTCCCGGGGTGAAGAAACCCTTTGTGAGAACTCAGAGTGAGTAAATTGGCCATTTTCATGCACTTTTAACCATTCCATAAATCTTGTGGTTTGGGCCCCTGGAAGCATGAAAATCACTTTAAACATGCTAATTTTAGCTCTAACACTGATGATCCACCTACAAATGTGAACTGACGTTCAAAAATAAAACATTTGAAAACGGACCATTTTCCACATTTCTGAAGCATGACGTAATGGGGGGTGTTATCTCTTTTGTCGAAAATCAGCCGTTTTTGCTCGAACATTAAATGCCTCCAAATGGTATTTAATTAACTTCCCGAGCCCCTGGAAGCATGAAAATCACTTTAAACATGCTAATTTTAGCTCTAACACTGATGATCCACCTACAAATGTGAACTGACGTTCAAAAATAAAACATTTGAAAACGGACCATTTTCCACATTTCTGAAGCATGACGTAATGGGGGCGCGTTATCTCTTTTGTCGAAAATCAGCCGTTTTTGCTCGAACATTAAATGCCTCCAAATGGTATTTAATTAACTTCCCGGGGTGAAGAAACCCTTTTTGAGAACTCAGAGTGAGTAAATTGGCAATTTTCATGCACTTTTAACCATTCCATAAATCTTGTGTTTTGGGCCCCTGGAAGCATGAAAATCACTTTAAACATGCTAATTTTAGCTCTAACACTGATGATCCACCTACAAATGTGAACTGACGTTCAAAAATAAAACATTTGAAAACGGACCATTTTCCACATTTCTGAAGCATGACGTAATGGGGGGTGTTATCTCTTTTGTCGAAAATCAGCCGTTTTTGCTCGAACATTAAATGCCTCCAAATGGTATTTAATTAACTTCCCGAGCCCCTGGAAGCATGAAAATCACTTTAAACATGCTAATTTTAGCTCTAACACTGATGATCCACCTACAAATGTGAACTGACGTTCAAAAATAAAACATTTGAAAACGGACCATTTTCCACATTTCTGAAGCATGACGTAATGGGGGGGTGTTATCTCTTTTGTCGAAAATCAGCCGTTTTTGCTCGAACATTAAATGCCTCCAAATGGTATTTAATTAACTTCCCGGGGTGAAGAAACCCTTTTTGAGAACTCAGAGTGAGTAAATTGGCCATTTTCATGCACTTTTAACCATTCCATAAATCTTGTGTTTTGAGCCCCTGGAAGCATGAAAATCACTTTAAACATGCTAATTTTAGCTCTAACACTGATGATCCACCTACAAATGTGAACTGACGTTCAAAAATAAAACATTTGAAAACGGACCATTTTCCACATTTCTGAAGCATGACGTAATGGGGGGGTGTTATCTCTTTTGTCGAAAATCAGCCGTTTTTGCTCGAACATTAAATGCCTCCAAATGGTATTTAATTAACTTCCCGAGCCCCTGGAAGCATGAAAATCACTTTAAACATGCTAATTTTAGCTCTAACACTGATGATCCACCTACAAATGTGAACTGACGTTCAAAAATAAAACATTTGAAAACGGACCATTTTCCACATTTCTGAAGCATGACGTAATGGGGGGGTGTTATCTCTTTTGTCGAAAATCAGCCGTTTTTGCTCGAACATTAAATGCCTCCAAATGGTATTTAATTAACTTCCCGGGGTGAAGAAACCCTTTTTGAGAACTCAGAGTGAGTAAATTGGCCATTTTCATGCACTTTTAACCATTCCATAAATCTTGTGTTTTGGGCCCCTGGAAGCATGAAAATCACTTTAAACATGCTAATTTTAGCTCTAACACTGATGATCCACCTACAAATGTGAACTGACGTTCAAAAATAAAACATTTGAAAACGGACCATTTTCCACATTTCTGAAGCATGACGTAATGGGGGGGTGTTATCTCTTTTGTCGAAAATCAGCCGTTTTTGCTCGAACATTAAATGCCTCCAAATGGTATTTAATTAACTTCCCGGGGTGAAGAAACCCTTTTTGAGAACTCAGAGTGAGTAAATTGGCCATTTTCATGCACTTTTAACCATTCCATAAATCTTGTGTTTTGGGCCCCTGGAAGCATGAAAATCACTTTAAACATGCTAATTTTAGCTCTAACACTGATGATCCACCTACAAATGTGAACTGACGTTCAAAAATAAAACATTTGAAAACGGACCATTTTCCACATTTCTGAAGCATGACGTAATGGGGGGGTGTTATCTCTTTTGTCGAAAATCTGCCATTTTTGCTCGAACATTAAATGCCTCCAAATGGTATTTAATTAACTTCCCGAGCCCCTGGAAGCATGAAAATCACTTTAAACATGCTAATTTTAGCTCTAACACTGATGATCCACCTACAAATGTGAACTGACGTTCAAAAATAAAACATTTGAAAACGGACCATTTTCCACATTTCTGAAGCATGACGTAATGGGGGGGTGTTATCTCTTTTGTCGAAAATCAGCCGTTTTTGCTCGAACATTAAATGCCTCCAAATGGTATTTAATTAACTTCCCGAGCCCCTGGAAGCATGAAAATCACTTTAAACATGCTAATTTTAGCTCTAACACTGATGATCCACCTACAAATGTGAACTGACGTTCAAAAATAAAACATTTGAAAACGGACCATTTTCCACATTTCTGAAGCATGACGTAATGGGGGGGTGTTATCTCTTTTGTCGAAAATCAGCCGTTTTTGCTCGAACATTAAATGCCTCCAAATGGTATTTAATTAACTTCCCGGGGTGAAGAAACCCTTTTTGAGAACTCAGAGTGAGTAAATTGGCCATTTTCATGCACTTTTAACCATTCCATAAATCTTGTGTTTTGGGCCCCTGGAAGCATGAAAATCACTTTAAACATGCTAATTTTAGCTCTAACACTGATGATCCACCTACAAATGTGAACTGACGTTCAAAAATAAAACATTTGAAAACGGACCATTTTCCACATTTCTGAAGCATGACGTAATGGGGGGGTGTTATCTCTTTTGTCGAAAATCAGCCGTTTTTGCTCGAACATTAAATGCCTCCAAATGGTATTTAATTAACTTCCCGGGGTGAAGAAACCCTTTTTGAGAACTCAGAGTGAGTAAATTGGCCATTTTCATGCACTTTTAACCATTCCATAAATCTTGTGGTTTGGGCCCCTGGAAGCATGAAAATCACTTTAAACATGCTAATTTTAGCTCTAACACTGATGATCCACCTACAAATGTGAACTGACGTTCAAAAATAAAACATTTGAAAACGGACCATTTTCCACATTTCTGAAGCATGACGTAATGGGGGGTGTTATCTCTTTTGTCGAAAATCAGCCGTTTTTGCTCGAACATTAAATGCCTCCAAATGGTATTTAATTAACTTCCCGAGCCCCTGGAAGCATGAAAATCACTTTAAACATGCTAATTTTAGCTCTAACACTGATGATCCACCTACAAATGTGAACTGACGTTCAAAAATAAAACATTTGAAAACGGACCATTTTCCACATTTCTGAAGCATGACGTAATGGGGGCGTGTTATCTCTTTTGTCGAAAATCAGCCGTTTTTGCTCGAACATTAAATGCCTCCAAATGGTATTTAATTAACTTCCCGGGGTGAAGAAACCCTTTTTGAGAACTCAGAGTGAGTAAATTGGCAATTTTCATGCACTTTTAACCATTCCATAAATCTTGTGTTTTGGGCCCCTGGAAGCATGAAAATCACTTTAAACATGCTAATTTTAGCTCTAACACTGATGATCCACCTACAAATGTGAACTGACGTTCAAAAATAAAACATTTGAAAACGGACCATTTTCCACATTTCTGAAGCATGACGTAATGGGGGGTGTTATCTCTTTTGTCGAAAATCAGCCGTTTTTGCTCGAACATTAAATGCCTCCAAATGGTATTTAATTAACTTCCCGAGCCCCTGGAAGCATGAAAATCACTTTAAACATGCTAATTTTAGCTCTAACACTGATGATCCACCTACAAATGTGAACTGACGTTCAAAAATAAAACATTTGAAAACGGACCATTTTCCACATTTCTGAAGCATGACGTAATGGGGGGGTGTTATCTCTTTTGTCGAAAATCAGCCGTTTTTGCTCGAACATTAAATGCCTCCAAATGGTATTTAATTAACTTCCCGGGGTGAAGAAACCCTTTTTGAGAACTCAGAGTGAGTAAATTGGCCATTTTCATGCACTTTTAACCATTCCATAAATCTTGTGTTTTGGGCCCCTGGAAGCATGAAAATCACTTTAAACATGCTAATTTTAGCTCTAACACTGATGATCCACCTACAAATGTGAACTGACGTTCAAAAATAAAACATTTGAAAACGGACCATTTTCCACATTTCTGAAGCATGACGTAATGGGGGGGTGTTATCTCTTTTGTCGAAAATCAGCCGTTTTTGCTCGAACATTAAATGCCTCCAAATGGTATTTAATTAACTTCCCGAGCCCCTGGAAGCATGAAAATCACTTTAAACATGCTAATTTTAGCTCTAACACTGATGATCCACCTACAAATGTGAACTGACGTTCAAAAATAAAACATTTGAAAACGGACCATTTTCCACATTTCTGAAGCATGACGTAATGGGGGGGTGTTATCTCTTTTGTCGAAAATCAGCCGTTTTTGCTCGAACATTAAATGCCTCCAAATGGTATTTAATTAACTTCCCGGGGTGAAGAAACCCTTTTTGAGAACTCAGAGTGAGTAAATTGGCCATTTTCATGCACTTTTAACCATTCCATAAATCTTGTGTTTTGGGCCCCTGGAAGCATGAAAATCACTTTAAACATGCTAATTTTAGCTCTAACACTGATGATCCACCTACAAATGTGAACTGACGTTCAAAAATAAAACATTTGAAAACGGACCATTTTCCACATTTCTGAAGCATGACGTAATGGGGGGGTGTTATCTCTTTTGTCGAAAATCAGCCGTTTTTGCTCGAACATTAAATGCCTCCAAATGGTATTTAATTAACTTCCCGGGGTGAAGAAACCCTTTTTGAGAACTCAGAGTGAGTAAATTGGCCATTTTCATGCACTTTTAACCATTCCATAAATCTTGTGTTTTGGGCCCCAAGAAGCATGAAAATCACTTTAAACATGCTAATTTTAGCTCTAACACTGATGATCCACCTACAAATGTGAAATGACGTTCAAAAATAAAAAATTTGAAAACGGACCATTTTCCACATTTCTGAAGCATGACGTAATGGGGGGGTGTTATCTCTTTTGTCGAAAATCAGCCGTTTTTGCTCGAACATTAAATGCCTCCAAATGGTATTTAATTAACTTCCCGGGGTGAAGAAACCCTTTTTGAGAACTCAGAGTGAGTAAATTGGCCATTTTCATGCACTTTTAACCATTCCATAAATCTTGTGTTTTGGGCCCCTGGAAGCATGAAAATCACTTTAAACATGCTAATTTTAGCTCTAACACTGATGATCCACCTACAAATGTGAACTGACGTTCAAAAATAAAACATTTGAAAACGGACCATTTTCCACATTTCTGAAGCATGACGTAATGGGGGGGTGTTATCTCTTTTGTCGAAAATCAGCCGTTTTTGCTCGAACATTAAATGCCTCCAAATGGTATTTAATTAACTTCCCGAGCCCCTGGAAGCATGAAAATCACTTTAAACATGCTAATTTTAGCTCTAACACTGATGATCCACCTACAAATGTGAACTGACATTCAAAAATAAAACATTTGAAAACGGACCATTTTCCACATTTCTGAAGCATGACGTAATGGGGGGGTGTTATCTCTTTTGTCGAAAATCAGCCGTTTTTGCTCGAACATTAAATGCCTCCAAATGGTATTTAATTAACTTCCCGGGGTGAAGAAACCCTTTTTGAGAACTCAGAGTGAGTAAATTGGCCATTTTCATGCACTTTTAACCATTCCATAAATCTTGTGTTTTGGGCCCCTGGAAGCATGAAAATCACTTTAAACATGCTAATTTTAGCTCTAACACTGATGATCCACCTACAAATGTGAACTGACGTTCAAAAATAAAACATTTGAAAACGGACCATTTTCCACATTTCTGAAGCATGACGTAATGGGGGGGTGTTATCTCTTTTGTCGAAAATCAGCCGTTTTTGCTCGAACATTAAATGCCTCCAAATGGTATTTAATTAACTTCCCGAGCCCCTGGAAGCATGAAAATCACTTTAAACATGCTAATTTTAGCTCTAACACTGATGATCCACCTACAAATGTGAACTGACGTTCAAAAATAAAACATTTGAAAACGGACCATTTTCCACATTTCTGAAGCATGACGTAATGGGGGGGTGTTATCTCTTTTGTCGAAAATCAGCCGTTTTTGCTCGAACATTAAATGCCTCCAAATGGTATTTAATTAACTTCCCGGGGTGAAGAAACCCTTTTTGAGAACTCAGAGTGAGTAAATTGGCCATTTTCATGCACTTTTAACCATTCCATAAATCTTGTGTTTTGGGCCCCTGGAAGCATGAAAATCACTTTAAACATGCTAATTTTAGCTCTAACACTGATGAACCACCTACAAATGTGAACTGACGTTCAAAAATAAAACATTTGAAAACGGACCATTTTCCACATTTCTGAAGCATGACGTAATGGGGGGGTGTTATCTCTTTTGTCGAAAATCAGCCGTTTTTGCTCGAACATTAAATGCCTCCAAATGGTATTTAATTAACTTCCCGGGGTGAAGAAACCCTTTTTGAGAACTCAGAGTGAGTAAATTGGCCATTTTCATGCACTTTTAACCATTCCATAAA
Organism: Lissotriton vulgaris; assembly: GCF_964263255.1. Lineage (NCBI taxonomy): Eukaryota > Metazoa > Chordata > Amphibia > Caudata > Salamandridae > Lissotriton > Lissotriton vulgaris. Next base: position 82,077 of record NW_028253620.1, on the reverse strand, counting down.
TCTTGTGTTTTGGGCCCCAAGAAGCATGAAAATCACTTTAAACATGCTAATTTTAGCTCTAACACTGATGATCCACCTACAAATGTGAAATGACGTTCAAAAATAAAAAAATTGAAAACGGACCATTTTCCACATTTCTGAAGCATGACGTAATGGGGGGGTGTTATCTCTTTTGTCGAAAATCAGCCGTTTTTGCTCGAACATTAAATGCCTCCAAATGGTATTTAATTAACTTCCCGGGGTGAAGAAACCCTTTTTGAGAACTCAGAGTGAGTAAATTGGCCATTTTCATGCACTTTTAACCATTCCATAAATCTTGTGTTTTGGGCCCCTGGAAGCATGAAAATCACTTTAAACATGCTAATTTTAGCTCTAACACTGATGATCCACCTACAAATGTGAACTGACGTTCAAAAATAAAACATTTGAAAACGGACCATTTTCAACATTTCTGAAGCATGACGTAATGGAGGGGTGTTATCTCTTTTGTCGAAAATCAGCCGTTTTTGCTCGAACATTAAATGCCTCCAAATGGTATTTAATTAACTTCCCGGGGTGAAGAAACCCTTTTTGAGAACTCAGAGTGAGTAAATTGGCCATTTTCATGCACTTTTAACCATTCCATAAATCTTGTGTTTTGGGCCCCTGGAAGCATGAAAATCACTTTAAACATGCTAATTTTAGCTCTAACACTGATGATCCACCTACAAATGTGAACTGACGTTCAAAAATAAAACATTTGAAAACGGACCATTTTCCACATTTCTGAAGCATGACGTAATGGGGGGGTGTTATCTCTTTTGTCGAAAATCAGCCGTTTTTGCTCTAACATTAAATGCCTCCAAATGGTATTTAATTAACTTCCCGAGCCCCTGGAAGCATGAAAATCACTTTAAACATGCTAATTTTAGCTCTAACACTGATGATCCACCTACAAATGTGAACTGACGTTCAAAAATAAAACATTTGAAAACGGACCATTTTCCACATTTCTGAAGCATGACGTAATGGGGGGGTGTTATCTCTTTTGTCGAAAATCAGCCGTTTTTGCTCGAACATTAAATGCCTCCAAATGGTATTTAATTAACTTCCCGAGCCCCTGGAAGCATGAAAATCACTTTAAACATGCTAATTTTAGCTCTAACACTGATGATCCACCTACAAATGTGAACTGACGTTCAAAAATAAAACATTTGAAAACGGACCATTTTCCACATTTCTGAAGCATGACGTAATGGGGGGGTGTTATCTCTTTTGTCGAAAATCAGCCGTTTTTGCTCGAACATTAAATGCCTCCAAATGGTATTTAATTAACTTCCCGGGGTGAAGAAACCCTTTTTGAGAACTCAGAGTGAGTAAATTGGCCATTTTCATGCACTTTTAACCATTCCATAAATCTTGTGTTTTGGGCCCCTGGAAGCATGAAAATCACTTTAAACATGCTAATTTTAGCTCTAACACTGATGATCCACCTACAAATGTGAACTGACGTTCAAAAATAAAACATTTGAAAACGGACCATTTTCCACATTTCTGAAGCATGACGTAATGGGGGGGTGTTATCTCTTTTGTCGAAAATCAGCCGTTTTTGCTCGAACATTAAATGCCTCCAAATGGTATTTAATTAACTTCCCGAGCCCCTGGAAGCATGAAAATCACTTTAAACATGCTAATTTTAGCTCTAACACTGATGATCCACCTACAAATGTGAACTGACGTTCAAAAATAAAACATTTGAAAACGGACCATTTTCCACATTTCTGAAGCATGACGTAATGGGGGGGTGTTATCTCTTTTGTCGAAAATCAGCCGTTTTTGCTCGAACATTAAATGCCTCCAAATGGTATTTAATTAACTTCCCGGGGTGAAGAAACCCTTTTTGAGAACTCAGAGTGAGTAAATTGGCCATTTTCATGCACTTTTAACCATTCCATAAATCTTGTGTTTTGGGCCCCTGGAAGCATGAAAATCACTTTAAACATGCTAATTTTAGCTCTAACACTGATGATCCACCTACAAATGTGAACTGACGTTCAAAAATAAAACATTTGAAAACGGACCATTTTCCACATTTCTGAAGCATGACGTAATGGGGGGGTGTTATCTCTTTTGTCGAAAATCAGCCGTTTTTGCTCGAACATTAAATGCCTCCAAATGGTATTTAATTAACTTCCCGGGGTGAAGAAACCCTTTTTGAGAACTCAGAGTGAGTAAATTGGCCATTTTCATGCACTTTTAACCATTCCATAAATCTTGTGTTTTGGGCCCCTGGAAGCATGAAAATCACTTTAAACATGCTAATTTTAGCTCTAACACTGATGATCCACCTACAAATGTGAACTGACGTTCAAAAATAAAACATTTGAAAACGGACCATTTTCCACATTTCTGAAGCATGACGTAATGGGGGGGTGTTATCTCTTTTGTCGAAAATCAGCCGTTTTTGCTCTAACATTAAATGCCTCCAAATGGTATTTAATTAACTTCCCGAGCCCCTGGAAGCATGAAAATCACTTTAAACATGCTAATTTTAGCTCTAACACTGATGATCCACCTACAAATGTGAACTGACGTTCAAAAATAAAACATTTGAAAACGGACCATTTTCCACATTTCTGAAGCATGACGTAATGGGGGGGTGTTATCTCTTTTGTCGAAAATCAGCCGTTTTTGCTCGAACATTAAATGCCTCCAAATGGTATTTAATTAACTTCCCGAGCCCCTGGAAGCATGAAAATCACTTTAAACATTCTAATTTTAGCTCTAACACTGATGATCCACCTACAAATGTGAACTGACGTTCAAAAATAAAACATTTGAAAACGGACCATTTTCCACATTTCTGAAGCATGACGTAATGGGGGGGTGTTATCTCTTTTGTCGAAAATCAGCCGTTTTTGCTCGAACATTAAATGCCTCCAAATGGTATTTAATTAACTTCCCGGGGTGAAGAAACCCTTTTTGAGAACTCGGAGTGAGTAAATTGGCCATTTTCATGCACTTTTAACCATTCCATAAATCTTGTGTTTTGGGCCCCTGGAAGCATGAAAATCACTTTAAACATGCTAATTTTAGCTCTAACACTGATGATCCACCTACAAATGTGAACTGACGTTCAAAAATAAAAAATTTGAAAACGGACCATTTTCCACATTTCTGAAGCATGACGTAATGGGGGGGTGTTATCTCTTTTGTCGAAAATCAGCCGTTTTTGCTCGAACATTAAATGCCTCCAAATGGTATTTAATTAACTTCCCGAGCCCCTGGAAGCATGAAAATCACTTTAAACATGCTAATTTTAGCTCTAACACTGATGATCCACCTACAAATGTGAACTGACGTTCAAAAATAAAACATTTGAAAACGGACCATTTTCCACATTTCTGAAGCATGACGTAATGGGGGGGTGTTATCTCTTTTGTCGAAAATCAGCCGTTTTTGCTCGAACATTAAATGCCTCCAAATGGTATTTAATTAACTTCCCGGGGTGAAGAAACCCTTTTTGAGAACTCAGAGTGAGTAAATTGGCCATTTTCATGCACTTTTAACCATTCCATAAATCTTGTGTTTTGGGCCCCTGGAAGCATGAAAATCACTTTAAACATGCTAATTTTAGCTCTAACACTGATGATCCACCTACAAATGTGAACTGACGTTCAAAAATAAAACATTTGAAAACGGACCATTTTCCACATTTCTGAAGCATGACGTAATGGGGGGGTGTTATCTCTTTTGTCGAAAATCAGCCGTTTTTGCTCGAACATTAAATGCCTCCAAATGGTATTTAATTAACTTCCCGGGGTGAAGAAACCCTTTTTGAGAACTCAGAGTGAGTAAATTGGCCATTTTCATGCACTTTTAACTATTCCATAAATCTTGTGTTTTGGGCCCCTGGAAGCATGAAAATCACTTTAAACATGCTAATTTTAGCTCTAACACTGATGATCCACCTACAAATGTGAACTGACGTTCAAAAATAAAACATTTGAAAACGGACCATTTTCCACATTTCTGAAGCATGACGTAATGGGGGGGTGTTATCTCTTTTGTCGAAAATCAGCTGTTTTTGCTCGAACATTAAATGCCTCCAAATGGTATTTAATTAACTTCCCGAGCCCCTGGAAGCATGAAAATCACTTTAAACATGCTAATTTTAGCTCTAACACTGATGATCCACCTACAAATGTGAACTGACGTTCAAAAATAAAACATTTGAAAACGGACCATTTTCCACATTTCTGAAGCATGACGTAATGGGGGGGTGTTATCTCTTTTGTCGAAAATCAGCCGTTTTTGCTCGAACATTAAATGCCTCCAAATGGTATTTAATTAACTTCCCGAGCCCCTGGAAGCATGAAAATCACTTTAAACATGCTAATTTTAGCTCTAACACTGATGATCCACCTACAAATGTGAACTGACGTTCAAAAATAAAACATTTGAAAACGGACCATTTTCCACATTTCTGAAGCATGACGTAATGGGGGGGTGTTATCTCTTTTGTCGAAAATCAGCCGTTTTTGCTCGAACATTAAATGCCTCCAAATGGTATTTAATTAACTTCCCGGGGTGAAGAAACCCTTTTTGAGAACTCAGAGTGAGTAAATTGGCCATTTTCATGCACTTTTAACCATTCCATAAATCTTGTGTTTTGGGCCCCTGGAAGCATGAAAATCACTTTAAACATGCTAATTTTAGCTCTAACACTGATGATCCACCTACAAATGTGAACTGACGTTCAAAAATAAAACATTTGAAAACGGACCATTTTCCACATTTCTGAAGCATGACGTAATGGGGGGGTGTTATCTCTTTTGTCGAAAATCAGCCGTTTTTGCTCTAACATTAAATGCCTCCAAATGGTATTTAATTAACTTCCCGGGGTGAAGAAACCCTTTTTGAGAACTCAGAGTGAGTAAATTGGCCATTTTCATGCACTTTTAACCATTCCATAAATCTTGTGTTTTGGGCCCCTGGAAGCATGAAAATCACTTTAAACATGCTAATTTTAGCTCTAACACTGATGATCCACCTACAAATGTGAACTGACGTTCAAAAATAAAACATTTGAAAACGGACCATTTTCCACATTTCTGAAGCATGACGTAATGGGGGGGTGTTATCTCTTTTGTCGAAAATCAGCCGTTTTTGCTCGAACATTAAATGCCTCCAAATGGTATTTAATTAACTTCCCGAGCCCCTGGAAGCATGAAAATCACTTTAAACATGCTAATTTTAGCTCTAACACTGATGATCCACCTACAAATGTGAACTGACGTTCAAAAATAAAACATTTGAAAACGGACCATTTTCCACATTTCTGAAGCATGACGTAATGGGGGGGTGTTATCTCTTTTGTCGAAAATCAGCCGTTTTTGCTCTAACATTAAATGCCTCCAAATGGTATTTAATTAACTTCCCGGGGTGAAGAAACCCTTTTTGAGAACTCAGAGTGAGTAAATTGGCCATTTTCATGCACTTTTAACCATTCCATAAATCTTGTGTTTTGGGCCCCTGGAAGCATGAAAATCACTTTAAACATGCTAATTTTAGCTCTAACACTGATGATCCACCTACAAATGTGAACTGACGTTCAAAAATAAAACATTTGGAAACGGACCATTTTCCACATTTCTGAAGCATGACGTAATGGGGGGGTGTTATCTCTTTTGTCGAAAATCAGCCGTTTTTGCTCGAACATTAAATGCCTCCAAATGGTATTTAATTAACTTCCCGAGCCCCTGGAAGCATGAAAATCACTTTAAACATGCTAATTTTAGCTCTAACACTGATGATCCACCTACAAATGTGAACTGACGTTCAAAAATAAAACATTTGAAAACGGACCATTTTCCACATTTCTGAAGCATGACGTAATGGGGGGGTGTTATCTCTTTTGTCGAAAATCAGCCGTTTTTGCTCGAACATTAAATGCCTCCAAATGGTATTTAATTAACTTCCCGGGGTGAAGAAACCCTTTTTGAGAACTCAGAGTGAGTAAATTGGCCATTTTCATGCACTTTTAACCATTCCATAAATCTTGTGTTTTGGGCCCCTGGAAGCATGAAAATCACTTTAAACATGCTAATTTTAGCTCTAACACTGATGATCCACCTACAAATGTGAACTGACGTTCAAAAATAAAACATTTGAAAACGGACCATTTTCCACATTTCTGAAGCATGACGTAATGGGGGGTGTTATCTCTTTTGTCGAAAATCAGCCGTTTTTGCTCGAACATTAAATGCCTCCAAATGGTATTTAATTAACTTCCCGAGCCCCTGGAAGCATGAAAATCACTTTAAACATGCTAATTTTAGCTCTAACACTGATGATCCACCTACAAATGTGAACTGACGTTCAAAAATAAAACATTTGAAAACGGACCATTTTCCACATTTCTGAAGCATGACGTAATGGGGGGGTGTTATCTCTTTTGTCGAAAATCAGCCGTTTTTGCTCGAACATTAAATGCCTCCAAATGGTATTTAATTAACTTCCCGAGCCCCTGGAAGCATGAAAATCACTTTAAACATGCTAATTTTAGCTCTAACACTGATGATCCACCTACAAATGTGAACTGACGTTCAAAAATAAAACATTTGAAAACGGACCATTTTCCACATTTCTGAAGCATGACGTAATGGGGGGGTGTTATCTCTTTTGTCGAAAATCAGCCGTTTTTGCTCGAACATTAAATGCCTCCAAATGGTATTTAATTAACTTCCCGGGGTGAAGAAACCCTTTTTGAGAACTCAGAGTGAGTAAATTGGCCATTTTCATGCACTTTTAACCATTCCATAAATCTTGTGTTTTGGGCCCCTGGAAGCATGAAAATCACTTTAAACATGCTAATTTTAGCTCTAACACTGATGATCCACCTACAAATGTGAACTGACGTTCAAAAATAAAACATTTGAAAACGGACCATTTTCCACATTTCTGAAGCATGACGTAATGGGGGGGTGTTATCTCTTTTGTCGAAAATCAGCCGTTTTTGCTCGAACATTAAATGCCTCCAAATGGTATTTAATTAACTTCCCGGGGTGAAGAAACCCTTTTTGAGAACTCAGAGTGAGTAAATTGGCCATTTTCATGCACTTTTAACCATTCCATAAATCTTGTGTTTTGGGCCCCAAGAAGCATGAAAATCACTTTAAACATGCTAATTTTAGCTCTAACACTGATGATCCACCTACAAATGTGAAATGACGTTCAAAAATAAAACATTTGAAAACGGACCATTTTCCACATTTCTGAAGCATGACGTAATGGGGGGGTGTTATCTCTTTTGTCGAAAATCAGCCGTTTTTGCTCGAACATTAAATGCCTCCAAATGGTATTTAATTAACTTCCCGGGGTGAAGAAACCCTTTTTGAGAACTCAGAGTGAGTAAATTGGCCATTTTCATGCACTTTTAACCATTCCATAAATCTTGTGTTTTGGGCCCCTGGAAGCATGAAAATCACTTTAAACATGCTAATTTTAACTCTAACACTGATGATCCACCTACAAATGTGAACTGACGTTCAAAAATAAAACATTTGAAAACGGACCATTTTCCACATTTCTGAAGCATGACGTAATGGGGGGGTGTTATCTCTTTTGTCGAAAATCAGCCGTTTTTGCTCGAACATTAAATGCCTCCAAATGGTATTTAATTAACTTCCCGGGGTGAAGAAACCCTTTTTGAGAACTCAGAGTGAGTAAATTGGCCATTTTCATGCACTTTTAACCATTCCATAAATCTTGTGTTTTGGGCCCCTGGAAGCATGAAAATCACTTTAAACATGCTAATTTTAGCTCTAACACTGATGATCCACCTACAAATGTGAACTGACGTTCAAAAATAAAACATTTGAAAACGGACCATTTTCCACATTTCTGAAGCATGACGTAATGGGGGGTGTTATCTCTTTTGTCGAAAATCAGCCATTTTTGCTCGAACATTAAATGCCTCCAAATGGTATTTAATTAACTTCCCGAGCCCCTGGAAGCATGAAAATCACTTTAAACATGCTAATTTTAGCTCTAACACTGATGATCCACCTACAAATGTGAACTGACGTTCAAAAATAAAACATTTGAAAACGGACCATTTTCCACATTTCTGAAGCATGACGTAATGGGGGGGTGTTATCTCTTTTGTCGAAAATCAGCCGTTTTTGCTCGAACATTAAATGCCTCCAAATGGTATTTAATTAACTTCCCGGGGTGAAGAAACCCTTTTTGAGAACTCAGAGTGAGTAAATTGGCCATTTTCATGCACTTTTAACCATTCCATAAATCTTGTGTTTTGGGCCCCTGGAAGCATGAAAATCACTTTAAACATGCTAATTTTAGCTCTAACACTGATGATCCACCTACAAATGTGAACTGACGTTCAAAAATAAAACATTTGAAAACGGACCATTTTCCACATTTCTGAAGCATGACGTAATGGGGGGGTGTTATCTCTTTTGTCGAAAATCTGCCATTTTTGCTCGAACATTAAATGCCTCCAAATGGTATTTAATTAACTTCCCGAGCCCCTGGAAGCATGAAAATCACTTTAAACATGCTAATTTTAGCTCTAACACTGATGATCCACCTACAAATGTGAACTGACGTTCAAAAATAAAACATTTGAAAACGGACCATTTTCCACATTTCTGAAGCATGACGTAATGGGGGGGTGTTATCTCTTTTGTCGAAAATCAGCCGTTTTTGCTCGAACATTAAATGCCTCCAAATGGTATTTAATTAACTTCCCGGGGTGAAGAAACCCTTTTTGAGAACTCAGAGTGAGTAAATTGGCCATTTTCATGCACTTTTAACCATTCCATAAATCTTGTGTTTTGGGCCCCTGGAAGCATGAAAATCACTTTAAACATGCTAATTTTAGCTCTAACACTGATGATCCACCTACAAATGTGAACTGACGTTCAAAAATAAAACATTTGAAAACGGACCATTTTCCACATTTCTGAAGCATGACGTAATGGGGGGGTGTTATCTCTTTTGTCGAAAATCAGCCGTTTTTGCTCGAACATTAAATGCCTCCAAATGGTATTTAATTAACTTCCCGGGGTGAAGAAACCCTTTTTGAGAACTCAGAGTGAGTAAATTGGCCATTTTCATGCACTTTTAACCATTCCATAAATCTTGTGTTTTGGGCCCCTGGAAGCATGAAAATCACTTTAAACGTGCTAATTTTAGCTCTAACACTGATGATCCACCTACAAATGTGAACTGACGTTCAAAAATAAAACATTTGAAAACGGACCATTTTCCACATTTCTGAAGCATGACGTAATGGGGGGGTGTTATCTCTTTTGTCGAAAATCAGCCGTTTTTGCTCGAACATTAAATGCCTCCAAATGGTATTTAATTAACTTCCCGAGCCCCTGGAAGCATGAAAATCACTTTAAACATGCTAATTTTAGCTCTAACACTGATGATCCACCTACAAATGTGAACTGACGTTCAAAAATAAAACATTTGAAAACGGACCATTTTCCACATTTCTGAAGCATGACGTAATGGGGGGGTGTTATCTCTTTTGTCGAAAATCAGCCGTTTTTGCTCTAACATTAAATGCCTCCAAATGGTATTTAATTAACTTCCCGGGGTGAAGAAACCCTTTTTGAGAACTCAGAGTGAGTAAATTGGCCATTTTCATGCACTTTTAACCATTCCATAAATCTTGTGTTTTGGGCCCCTGGAAGCATGAAAATCACTTTAAACATGCTAATTTTAGCTCTAACACTGATGATCCACCTACAAATGTGAACTGACGTTCAAAAATAAAACATTTGGAAACGGACCATTTTCCACATTTCTGAAGCATGACGTAATGGGGGGGTGTTATCTCTTTTGTCGAAAATCAGCCGTTTTTGCTCGAACATTAAATGCCTCCAAATGGTATTTAATTAACTTCCCGAGCCCCTGGAAGCATGAAAATCACTTTAAACATGCTAATTTTAGCTCTAACACTGATGATCCACCTACAAATGTGAACTGACGTTCAAAAATAAAACATTTGAAAACGGACCATTTTCCACATTTCTGAAGCATGACGTAATGGGGGGGTGTTATCTCTTTTGTCGAAAATCAGCCGTTTTTGCTCGAACATTAAATGCCTCCAAATGGTATTTAATTAACTTCCCGGGGTGAAGAAACCCTTTTTGAGAACTCAGAGTGAGTAAATTGGCCATTTTCATGCACTTTTAACCATTCCATAAATCTTGTGTTTTGGGCCCCTGGAAGCATGAAAATCACTTTAAACATGCTAATTTTAGCTCTAACACTGATGATCCACCTACAAATGTGAACTGACGTTCAAAAATAAAACATTTGAAAACGGACCATTTTCCACATTTCTGAAGCATGACGTAATGGGGGGGTGTTATCTCTTTTGTCGAAAATCAGCCGTTTTTGCTCGAACATTAAATGCCTCCAAATGGTATTTAATTAACTTCCCGGGGTGAAGAACCCCTTTTTGAGAACTCAGAGTGAGTAAATTGGCCATTTTCATGCACTTTTAACCATTCCATAAATCTTGTGTTTTGGGCCCCTGGAAGCATGAAAATCACTTTAAACATGCTAAGTTTAGCTCTAACACTGATGATCCACGTACAAATGTGAACTGACGTTCAAAAATAAAACATTTGAAAACGGACCATTTTCCACATTTCTGAAGCATGACGTAATGGGGGGGTGTTATCTCTTTTGTCGAAAATCAGCCGTTTTTGCTCGAACATTAAATGCCTCCAAATGGTATTTAATTAACTTCCTGAGCCCCTGGAAGCATGAAAATCACTTTAAACATGCTAATTTTAGCTCTAACACTGATGATCCACCTACAAATGTGAACTGACGTTCAAAAATAAAACATTTGAAAACGGACCATTTTCCACATTTCTGAAGCATGACGTAATGGGGGGGTGTTATCTCTTTTGTCGAAAATCAGCCATTTTTGCTCGAACATTAAATGCCTCCAAATGGTATTTAATTAACTTCCCGGGGTGAAGAAACCCTTTTTGAGAACTCAGAGTGAGTAAATTGGCCATTTTCATGCACTTTTAACCATTCCATAAATCTTGTGTTTTGGGCCCCAAGAAGCATGAAAATCACTTTAAACATGCTAATTTTAGCTCTAACACTGATGATCCACCTACAAATGTGAACTGACGTTCAAAAATAAAACATTTGAAAACGGACCATTTTCCACATTTCTGAAGCATGACGTAATGGGGGGGTGTTATCTCTTTTGTCGAAAATCAGCCGTTTTTGCTCGAACATTAAATGCCTCCAAATGGTATTTAATTAACTTCCCGGGGTGAAGAAACCCTTTTTGAGAACTCAGAGTGAGTAAATTGGCCATTTTCATGCACTTTTAACCATTCCATAAATCTTGTGTTTTGGGCCCCTGGAAGCATGAAAATCACTTTAAACATGCTAATTTTAGCTCTAACACTGATGATCCACCTACAAATGTGAACTGACGTTCAAAAATAAAACATTTGAAAACGGACCATTTTCCACATTTCTGAAGCATGACGTAATGGGGGGGTGTTATCTCTTTTGTCGAAAATCAGCCGTTTTTGCTCGAACATTAAATGCCTCCAAATGGTATTTAATTAACTTCCCGGGGTGAAGAAACCCTTTTTGAGAACTCAGAGTGAGTAAATTGGCCATTTTCATGCACTTTTAACCATTCCATAAATCTTGTGGTTTGGGCCCCTGGAAGCATGAAAATCACTTTAAACATGCTAATTTTAGCTCTAACACTGATGATCCACCTACAAATGTGAACTGACGTTCAAAAATAAAACATTTGAAAACGGACCATTTTCCACATTTCTGAAGCATGACGTAATGGGGGGTGTTATCTCTTTTGTCGAAAATCAGCCGTTTTTGCTCGAACATTAAATGCCTCCAAATGGTATTTAATTAACTTCCCGAGCCCCTGGAAGCATGAAAATCACTTTAAACATGCTAATTTTAGCTCTAACACTGATGATCCACCTACAAATGTGAACTGACGTTCAAAAATAAAACATTTGAAAACGGACCATTTTCCACATTTCTGAAGCATGACGTAATGGGGGCGCGTTATCTCTTTTGTCGAAAATCAGCCGTTTTTGCTCGAACATTAAATGCCTCCAAATGGTATTTAATTAACTTCCCGGGGTGAAGAAACCCTTTTTGAGAACTCAGAGTGAGTAAATTGGCAATTTTCATGCACTTTTAACCATTCCATAAATCTTGTGTTTTGGGCCCCTGGAAGCATGAAAATCACTTTAACCATGCTAATTTTAGCTCTAACACTGATGATCCACCTACAAATGTGAACTGACGTTCAAAAATAAAACATTTGAAAACGGACCATTTTCCACATTTCTGAAGCATGACGTAATGGGGGGTGTTATCTCTTTTGTCGAAAATCAGCCGTTTTTGCTCGAACATTAAATGCCTCCAAATGGTATTTAATTAACTTCCCGAGCCCCTGGAAGCATGAAAATCACTTTAAACATGCTAATTTTAGCTCTAACACTGATGATCCACCTACAAATGTGAACTGACGTTCAAAAATAAAACATTTGAAAACGGACCATTTTCCACATTTCTGAAGCATGACGTAATGGGGGGGTGTTATCTCTTTTGTCGAAAATCAGCCGTTTTTGCTCGAACATTAAATGCCTCCAAATGGTATTTAATTAACTTCCCGGGTGAAGAAACCCTTTTTGAGAACTCAGAGTGAGTAAATTGGCCATTTTCATGCACTTTTAACCATTCCATAAATCTTGTGTTTTGAGCCCCTGGAAGCATGAAAATCACTTTAAACATGCTAATTTTAGCTCTAACACTGATGATCCACCTACAAATGTGAACTGACGTTCAAAAATAAAACATTTGAAAACGGACCATTTTCCACATTTCTGAAGCATGACGTAATGGGGGGGTGTTATCTCTTTTGTCGAAAATCAGCCGTTTTTGCTCGAACATTAAATGCCTCCAAATGGTATTTAATTAACTTCCCGAGCCCCTGGAAGCATGAAAATCACTTTAAACATGCTAATTTTAGCTCTAACACTGATGATCCACCTACAAATGTGAACTGACGTTCAAAAATAAAACATTTGAAAACGGACCATTTTCCACATTTCTGAAGCATGACGTAATGGGGGGGTGTTATCTCTTTTGTCGAAAATCAGCCGTTTTTGCTCGAACATTAAATGCCTCCAAATGGTATTTAATTAACTTCCCGGGGTGAAGAAACCCTTTTTGAGAACTCAGAGTGAGTAAATTGGCCATTTTCATGCACTTTTAACCATTCCATAAATCTTGTGTTTTGGGCCCCTGGAAGCATGAAAATCACTTTAAACATGCTAATTTTAGCTCTAACACTGATGATCCACCTACAAATGTGAACTGACGTTCAAAAATAAAAAATTTGAAAACGGACCATTTTCCACATTTCTGAAGCATGACGTAATGGGGGGGTGTTATCTCTTTTGTCGAAAATCAGCCGTTTTTGCTCGAACATTAAATGCCTCCAAATGGTATTTAATTAACTTCCCGGGGTGAAGAAACCCTTTTTGAGAACTCAGAGTGAGTAAATTGGCCATTTTCATGCACTTTTAACCATTCCATAAATCTTGTGTTTTGGGCCCCTGGAAGCATGAAAATCACTTTAAACATGCTAATTTTAGCTCTAACACTGATGATCCACCTACAAATGTGAACTGACGTTCAAAAATAAAACATTTGAAAACGGACCATTTTCCACATTTCTGAAGCATGACGTAATGGGGGGGTGTTATCTCTTTTGTCGAAAATCAGCCGTTTTTGCTCGAACATTAAATGCCTCCAAATGGTATTTAATTAACTTCCCGGGGTGAAGAAACCCTTTTTGAGAACTCAGAGTGAGTAAATTGGCCATTTTCATGCACTTTTAACTATTCCATAAATCTTGTGTTTTGGGCCCCTGGAAGCATGAAAATCACTTTAAACATGCTAATTTTAGCTCTAACACTGATGATCCACCTACAAATGTGAACTGACGTTCAAAAATAAAACATTTGAAAACGGACCATTTTCCACATTTCTGAAGCATGACGTAATGGGGGGGTGTTATCTCTTTTGTCGAAAATCAGCTGTTTTTGCTCGAACATTAAATGCCTCCAAATAGTATTTAATTAACTTCCCGAGCCCCTGGAAGCATGAAAATCACTTTAAACATGCTAATTTTAGCTCTAACACTGATGATCCACCTACAAATGTGAACTGACGTTCAAAAATAAAACATTTGAAAACGGACCATTTTCCACATTTCTGAAGCATGACGTAATGGGGGGGTGTTATCTCTTTTGTCGAAAATCAGCCGTTTTTGCTCGAACATTAAATGCCTCCAAATGGTATTTAATTAACTTCCCGAGCCCCTGGAAGCATGAAAATCACTTTAAACATGCTAATTTTAGCTCTAACACTGATGATCCACCGACAAATGTGAACTGACGTTCAAAAATAAAACATTTGAAAACGGACCATTTTCCACATTTCTGAAGCATGACGTAATGGGGGGGTGTTATCTCTTTTGTCGAAAATCAGCCGTTTTTGCTCGAACATTAAATGCCTCCAAATGGTATTTAATTAACTTCCCGGGGTGAAGAAACCCTTTTTGAGAACTCAGAGTGAGTAAATTGGCCATTTTCATGCACTTTTAACCATTCCATAAATCTTGTGTTTTGGGCCCCTGGAAGCATGAAAATCACTTTAAACATGCTAATTTTAGCTCTAACACTGATGATCCACCTACAAATGTGAACTGACGTTCAAAAATAAAACATTTGAAAACGGACCATTTTCCACATTTCTGAAGCATGACGTAATGGGGGGGTGTTATCTCTTTTGTCGAAAATCAGCCGTTTTTGCTCTAACATTAAATGCCTCCAAATGGTATTTAATTAACTTCCCGGGGTGAAGAAACCCTTTTTGAGAACTCAGAGTGAGTAAATTGGCCATTTTCATGCACTTTTAACCATTCCATAAATCTTGTGTTTTGGGCCCCTGGAAGCATGAAAATCACTTTAAACATGCTAATTTTAGCTCTAACACTGATGATCCACCTACAAATGTGAACTGACGTTCAAAAATAAAACATTTGAAAACGGACCATTTTCCACATTTCTGAAGCATGACGTAATGGGGGGGGTGTTATCTCTTTTGTCGAAAATCAGCCGTTTTTGCTCGAACATTAAATGCCTCCAAATGGTATTTAATTAACTTCCCGAGCCCCTGGAAGCATGAAAATCACTTTAAACATGCTAATTTTAGCTCTAACACTGATGATCCACCTACAAATGTGAACTGACGTTCAAAAATAAAACATTTGAAAACGGACCATTTTCCACATTTCTGAAGCATGACGTAATGGGGGGGTGTTATCTCTTTTGTCGAAAATCAGCCGTTTTTGCTCTAACATTAAATGCCTCCAAATGGTATTTAATTAACTTCCCGGGGTGAAGAAACCCTTTTTGAGAACTCAGAGTGAGTAAATTGGCCATTTTCATGCACTTTTAACCATTCCATAAATCTTGTGTTTTGGGCCCCTGGAAGCATGAAAATCACTTTAAACATGCTAATTTTAGCTCTAACACTGATGATCCACCTACAAATGTGAACTGACGTTCAAAAATAAAACATTTGGAAACGGACCATTTTCCACATTTCTGAAGCATGACGTAATGGGGGGGTGTTATCTCTTTTGTCGAAAATCAGCCGTTTTTGCTCGAACATTAAATGCCTCCAAATGGTATTTAATTAACTTCCCGAGCCCCTGGAAGCATGAAAATCACTTTAAACATGCTAATTTTAGCTCTAACACTGATGATCCACCTACAAATGTGAACTGACGTTCAAAAATAAAACATTTGAAAACGGACCATTTTCCACATTTCTGAAGCATGACGTAATGGGGGGGTGTTATCTCTTTTGTCGAAAATCAGCCGTTTTTGCTCGAACATTAAATGCCTCCAAATGGTATTTAATTAACTTCCCGGGGTGAAGAAACCCTTTTTGAGAACTCAGAGTGAGTAAATTGGCCATTTTCATGCACTTTTAACCATTCCATAAATCTTGTGTTTTGGGCCCCTGGAAGCATGAAAATCACTTTAAACATGCTAATTTTAGCTCTAACACTGATGATCCACCTACAAATGTGAACTGACGTTCAAAAATAAAACATTTGAAAACGGACCATTTTCCACATTTCTGAAGCATGACGTAATGGGGGGGTGTTATCTCTTTTGTCGAAAATCAGCCGTTTTTGCTCGAACATTAAATGCCTCCAAATGGTATTTAATTAACTTCCCGGGGTGAAGAACCCCTTTTTGAGAACTCAGAGTGAGTAAATTGGCCATTTTCATGCACTTTTAACCATTCCATAAATCTTGTGTTTTGGGCCCCTGGAAGCATGAAAATCACTTTAAACATGCTAAGTTTAGCTCTAACACTGATGATCCACGTACAAATGTGAACTGACGTTCAAAAATAAAACATTTGAAAACGGACCATTTTCCACATTTCTGAAGCATGACGTAATGGGGGGGTGTTATCTCTTTTGTCGAAAATCAGCCGTTTTTGCTCGAACATTAAATGCCTCCAAATGGTATTTAATTAACTTCCTGAGCTCCTGGAAGCATGAAAATCACTTTAAACATGCTAATTTTAGCTCTAACACTGATGATCCACCTACAAATGTGAACTGACGTTCAAAAATAAAACATTTGAAAACGGACCATTTTCCACATTTCTGAAGCATGACGTAATGGGGGGGTGTTATCTCTTTTGTCGAAAATCAGCCATTTTTGCTCGAACATTAAATGCCTCCAAATGGTATTTAATTAACTTCCCGGGGTGAAGAAACCCTTTTTTGAACTCAGAGTGAGTAAATTGGCCATTTTCATGCACTTTTAACCATTCCATAAATCTTGTGTTTTGGGCCCCAAGAAGCATGAAAATCACTTTAAACATGCTAATTTTAGCTCTAACACTGATGATCCACCTACAAATGTGAACTGACGTTCAAAAATAAAACATTTGAAAACGGACCATTTTCCACATTTCTGAAGCATGACGTAATGGGGGGGTGTTATCTCTTTTGTCGAAAATCAGCCGTTTTTGCTCGAACATTAAATGCCTCCAAATGGTATTTAATTAACTTCCCGGGGTGAAGAAACCCTTTGTGAGAACTCAGAGTGAGTAAATTGGCCATTTTCATGCACTTTTAACCATTCCATAAATCTTGTGTTTTGGGCCCCTGGAAGCATGAAAATCACTTTAAACATGCTAATTTTAGCTCTAACACTGATGATCCACCTACAAATGTGAACTGACGTTCAAAAATAAAACATTTGAAAACGGACCATTTTCCACATTTCTGAAGCATGACGTAATGGGGGGGTGTTATCTCTTTTGTCGAAAATCAGCCGTTTTTGCTCGAACATTAAATGCCTCCAAATGGTATTTAATTAACTTCCCGGGGTGAAGAAACCCTTTTTGAGAACTCAGAGTGAGTAAATTGGCCATTTTCATGCACTTTTAACCATTCCATAAATCTTGTGGTTTGGGCCCCTGGAAGCATGAAAATCACTTTAAACATGCTAATTTTAGCTCTAACACTGATGATCCACCTACAAATGTGAACTGACGTTCAAAAATAAAACATTTGAAAACGGACCATTTTCCACATTTCTGAAGCATGACGTAATGGGGGGTGTTATCTCTTTTGTCGAAAATCAGCCGTTTTTGCTCGAACATTAAATGCCTCCAAATGGTATTTAATTAACTTCCCGAGCCCCTGGAAGCATGAAAATCACTTTAAACATGCTAATTTTAGCTCTAACACTGATGATCCACCTACAAATGTGAACTGACGTTCAAAAATAAAACATTTGAAAACGGACCATTTTCCACATTTCTGAAGCATGACGTAATGGGGGCGCGTTATCTCTTTTGTCGAAAATCAGCCGTTTTTGCTCGAACATTAAATGCCTCCAAATGGTATTTAATTAACTTCCCGGGGTGAAGAAACCCTTTTTGAGAACTCAGAGTGAGTAAATTGGCAATTTTCATGCACTTTTAACCATTCCATAAATCTTGTGTTTTGGGCCCCTGGAAGCATGAAAATCACTTTAAACATGCTAATTTTAGCTCTAACACTGATGATCCACCTACAAATGTGAACTGACGTTCAAAAATAAAACATTTGAAAACGGACCATTTTCCACATTTCTGAAGCATGACGTAATGGGGGGTGTTATCTCTTTTGTCGAAAATCAGCCGTTTTTGCTCGAACATTAAATGCCTCCAAATGGTATTTAATTAACTTCCCGAGCCCCTGGAAGCATGAAAATCACTTTAAACATGCTAATTTTAGCTCTAACACTGATGATCCACCTACAAATGTGAACTGACGTTCAAAAATAAAACATTTGAAAACGGACCATTTTCCACATTTCTGAAGCATGACGTAATGGGGGGGTGTTATCTCTTTTGTCGAAAATCAGCCGTTTTTGCTCGAACATTAAATGCCTCCAAATGGTATTTAATTAACTTCCCGGGGTGAAGAAACCCTTTTTGAGAACTCAGAGTGAGTAAATTGGCCATTTTCATGCACTTTTAACCATTCCATAAATCTTGTGTTTTGAGCCCCTGGAAGCATGAAAATCACTTTAAACATGCTAATTTTAGCTCTAACACTGATGATCCACCTACAAATGTGAACTGACGTTCAAAAATAAAACATTTGAAAACGGACCATTTTCCACATTCTGAAGCATGACGTAATGGGGGGGTGTTATCTCTTTTGTCGAAAATCAGCCGTTTTTGCTCGAACATTAAATGCCTCCAAATGGTATTTAATTAACTTCCCGAGGCCCTGGAAGCATGAAAATCACTTTAAACATGCTAATTTTAGCTCTAACACTGATGATCCACCTACAAATGTGAACTGACGTTCAAAAATAAAACATTTGAAAACGGACCATTTTCCACATTTCTGAAGCATGACGTAATGGGGGGGTGTTATCTGTTTTGTCGAAAATCAGCCGTTTTTGCTCGAACATTAAATGCCTCCAAATGGTATTTAATTAACTTCCCGGGGTGAAGAAACCCTTTTTGAGAACTCAGAGTGAGTAAATTGGCCATTTTCATGCACTTTTAACCATTCCATAAATCTTGTGTTTTGGGCCCCAAGAAGCATGAAAATCACTTTAAACATGCTAATTTTAGCTCTAACACTGATGATCCACCTACAAATGTGAAATGACGTTCAAAAATAAAACATTTGAAAACGGACCATTTTCCACATTTCTGAAGCATGACGTAATGGGGGGGTGTTATCTCTTTTGTCGAAAATCAGCCGTTTTTGCTCGAACATTAAATGCCTCCAAATGGTATTTAATTAACTTCCCGGGGTGAAGAAACCCTTTTTGAGAACTCAGAGTGAGTAAATTGGCCATTTTCATGCACTTTTAACCATTCCATAAATCTTGTGTTTTGGGCCCCAAGAAGCATGAAAATCACTTTAAACATGCTAATTTTAGCTCTAACACTGATGATCCACCTACAAATGTGAAATGACGTTCAAAAATAAAACATTTGAAAACGGACCATTTTCCACATTTCTGAAGCATGACGTAATGGGGGGGTGTTATCTCTTTTGTCGAAAATCAGCCGTTTTTGCTCGAACATTAAATGCCTCCAAATGGTATTTAATTAACTTCCCGGGGTGAAGAAACCCTTTTTGAGAACTCAGAGTGAGTAAATTGGCCATTTTCATGCACTTTTAACCATTCCATAAATCTTGTGTTTTGGGCCCCTGGAAGCATGAAAATCACTTTAAACATGCTAATTTTAGCTCTAACACTGATGATCCACCTACAAATGTGAACTGACGTTCAAAAATAAAACATTTGAAAACGGACCATTTTCCACATTTCTGAAGCATGACGTAATGGGGGGGTGTTATCTCTTTTGTCGAAAATCAGCCGTTTTTGCTCGAACATTAAATGCCTCCAAATGGTATTTAATTAACTTCCCGGGGTGAAGAAACCCTTTTTGAGAACTCAGAGTGAGTAAATTGGCCATTTTCATGCACTTTTAACCATTCCATAAATCTTGTGTTTTGGGCCCCTGGAAGCATGAAAATCACTTTAAACATGCTAATTTTAGCTCTAACACTGATGATCCACCTACAAATGTGAACTGACGTTCAAAAATAAAACATTTGAAAACGGACCATTTTCCACATTTCTGAAGCATGACGTAATGGGGGGTGTTATCTCTTTTGTCGAAAATCAGCCATTTTTGCTCGAACATTAAATGCCTCCAAATGGTATTTAATTAACTTCCCGAGCCCCTGGAAGCATGAAAATCACTTTAAACATGCTAATTTTAGCTCTAACACTGATGATCCACCTACAAATGTGAACTGACGTTCAAAAATAAAACATTTGAAAACGGACCATTTTCCACATTTCTGAAGCATGACGTAATGGGGGGGTGTTATCTCTTTTGTCGAAAATCAGCCGTTTTTGCTCGAACATTAAATGCCTCCAAATGGTATTTAATTAACTTCCCGGGGTGAAGAAACCCTTTTTGAGAACTCAGAGTGAGTAAATTGGCCATTTTCATGCACTTTTAACCATTCCATAAATCTTGTGTTTTGGGCCCCTGGAAGCATGAAAATCACTTTAAACATGCTAATTTTAGCTCTAACACTGATGATCCACCTACAAATGTGAACTGACGTTCAAAAATAAAACATTTGAAAACGGACCATTTTCCACATTTCTGAAGCATGACGTAATGGGGGGGTGTTATCTCTTTTGTCGAAAATCTGCCATTTTTGCTCGAACATTAAATGCCTCCAAATGGTATTTAATTAACTTCCCGAGCCCCTGGAAGCATGAAAATCACTTTAAACATGCTAATTTTAGCTCTAACACTGATGATCCACCTACAAATGTGAACTGACGTTCAAAAATAAAACATTTGAAAACGGACCATTTTCCACATTTCTGAAGCATGACGTAATGGGGGGGTGTTATCTCTTTTGTCGAAAATCAGCCGTTTTTGCTCGAACATTAAATGCCTCCAAATGGTATTTAATTAACTTCCCGAGCCCCTGGAAGCATGAAAATCACTTTAAACATGCTAATTTTAGCTCTAACACTGATGATCCACCTACAAATGTGAACTGACGTTCAAAAATAAAACATTTGAAAACGGACCATTTTCCACATTTCTGAAGCATGACGTAATGGGGGGGTGTTATCTCTTTTGTCGAAAATCAGCCGTTTTTGCTCGAACATTAAATGCCTCCAAATGGTATTTAATTAACTTCCCGGGGTGAAGAAACCCTTTTTGAGAACTCAGAGTGAGTAAATTGGCCATTTTCATGCACTTTTAACCATTCCATAAATCTTGTGTTTTGGGCCCCTGGAAGCATGAAAATCACTTTAAACATGCTAATTTTAGCTCTAACACTGATGATCCACCTACAAATGTGAACTGACGTTCAAAAATAAAACATTTGAAAACGGACCATTTTCCACATTTCTGAAGCATGACGTAATGGGGGGGTGTTATCTCTTTTGTCGAAAATCAGCCGTTTTTGCTCGAACATTAAATGCCTCCAAATGGTATTTAATTAACTTCCCGGGGTGAAGAAACCCTTTTTGAGAACTCAGAGTGAGTAAATTGGCCATTTTCATGCACTTTTAACCATTCCATAAATCTTGTGGTTTGGGCCCCTGGAAGCATGAAAATCACTTTAAACATGCTAATTTTAGCTCTAACACTGATGATCCACCTACAAATGTGAACTGACGTTCAAAAATAAAACATTTGAAAACGGACCATTTTCCACATTTCTGAAGCATGACGTAATGGGGGGTGTTATCTCTTTTGTCGAAAATCAGCCGTTTTTGCTCGAACATTAAATGCCTCCAAATTGTATTTAATTAACTTCCCGAGCCCCTGGAAGCATGAAAATCACTTTAAACATGCTAATTTTAGCTCTAACACTGATGATCCACCTACAAATGTGAACTGACGTTCAAAAATAAAACATTTGAAAACGGACCATTTTCCACATTTCTGAAGCATGACGTAATGGGGGCGTGTTATCTCTTTTGTCGAAAATCAGCCGTTTTTGCTCGAACATTAAATGCCTCCAAATGGTATTTAATTAACTTCCCGGGGTGAAGAAACCCTTTTTGAGAACTCAGAGTGAGTAAATTGGCCATTTTCATGCACTTTTAACCATTCCATAAATCTTGTGTTTTGGGCCCCTGGAAGCATGAAAATCACTTTAAACATGCTAATTTTAGCTCTAACACTGATGATCCACCTACAAATGTGAACTGACGTTCAAAAATAAAACATTTGAAAACGGACCATTTTCCACATTTCTGAAGCATGACGTAATGGGGGGGTGTTATCTCTTTTGTCGAAAATCAGCCGTTTTTGCTCTAACATTAAATGCCTCCAAATGGTATTTAATTAACTTCCCGGGGTGAAGAAACCCTTTTTGAGAACTCAGAGTGAGTAAATTGGCCATTTTCATGCACTTTTAACCATTCCATAAATCTTGTGTTTTGGGCCCCTGGAAGCATGAAAATCACTTTAAACATGCTAATTTTAGCTCTAACACTGATGATCCACCTACAAATGTGAACTGACGTTCAAAAATAAAACATTTGAAAACGGACCATTTTCCACATTTCTGAAGCATGACGTAATGGGGGGGTGTTATCTCTTTTGTCGAAAATCAGCCGTTTTTGCTCAAACATTAAATGCCTCCAAATGGTATTTAATTAACTTCCCGAGCCCCTGGAAGCATGAAAATCACTTTAAACATGCTAATTTTAGCTCTAACACTGATGATCCACCTACAAATGTGAACTGACGTTCAAAAATAAAACATTTGAAAACGGACCATTTTCCACATTTCTGAAGCATGACGTAATGGGGGGGTGTTATCTCTTTTGTCGAAAATCAGCCGTTTTTGCTCGAACATTAAATGCCTCCAAATGGTATTTAATTAACTTCCCGGGGTGAAGAAACCCTTTTTGAGAACTCAGAGTGAGTAAATTGGCCATTTTCATGCACTTTTAACCATTCCATAAATCTTGTGTTTTGGGCCCCTGGAAGCATGAAAATCACTTTAAACATGCTAATTTTAGCTCTAACACTGATGATCCACCTACAAATGTGAACTGACGTTCAAAAATAAAACATTTGAAAACGGACCATTTTCCACATTTCTGAAGCATGACGTAATGGGGGGGTGTTATCTCTTTTGTCGAAAATCAGCCGTTTTTGCTCGAACATTAAATGCCTCCAAATGGTATTTAATTAACTTCCCGGGGTGAAGAACCCCTTTTTGAGAACTCAGAGTGAGTAAATTGGCCATTTTCATGCACTTTTAACCATTCCATAAATCTTGTGTTTTGGGCCCCTGGAAGCATGAAAATCACTTTAAACATGCTAAGTTTAGCTCTAACACTGATGATCCACGTACAAATGTGAACTGACGTTCAAAAATAAAACATTTGAAAACGGACCATTTTCCACATTTCTGAAGCATGACGTAATGGGGGGTGTTATCTCTTTTGTCGAAAATCAGCCGTTTTTGCTCGAACATTAAATGCCTCCAAATGGTATTTAATTAACTTCCTGAGCCCCTGGAAGCATGAAAATCACTTTAAACATGCTAATTTTAGCTCTAACACTGATGATCCACCTACAAATGTGAACTGACGTTCAAAAATAAAACATTTGAAAACGGACCATTTTCCACATTTCTGAAGCATGACGTAATGGGGGGGTGTTATCTCTTTTGTCGAAAATCAGCCATTTTTGCTCGAACATTAAATGCCTCCAAATGGTATTTAATTAACTTCCCGGGGTGAAGAAACCCTTTTTTGAACTCAGAGTGAGTAAATTGGCCATTTTCATGCACTTTTAACCATTCCATAAATCTTGTGTTTTGGGCCCCAAGAAGCATGAAAATCACTTTAAACATGCTAATTTTAGCTCTAACACTGATGATCCACCTACAAATGTGAACTGACGTTCAAAAATAAAACATTTGAAAACGGACCATTTTCCACATTTCTGAAGCATGACGTAATGGGGGGGTGTTATCTCTTTTGTCGAAAATCAGCCGTTTTTGCTCGAACATTAAATGCCTCCAAATGGTATTTAATTAACTTCCCGGGGTGAAGAAACCCTTTGTGAGAACTCAGAGTGAGTAAATTGGCCATTTTCATGCACTTTTAACCATTCCATAAATCTTGTGTTTTGGGCCCCTGGAAGCATGAAAATCACTTTAAACATGCTAATTTTAGCTCTAACACTGATGATCCACCTACAAATGTGAACTGACGTTCAAAAATAAAACATTTGAAAACGGACCATTTTCCACATTTCTGAAGCATGACGTAATGGGGGGGTGTTATCTCTTTTGTCGAAAATCAGCCGTTTTTGCTCGAACATTAAATGCCTCCAAATGGTATTTAATTAACTTCCCGGGGTGAAGAAACCCTTTTTGAGAACTCAGAGTGAGTAAATTGGCCATTTTCATGCACTTTTAACCATTCCATAAATCTTGTGGTTTGGGCCCCTGGAAGCATGAAAATCACTTTAAACATGCTAATTTTAGCTCTAACACTGATGATCCACCTACAAATGTGAACTGACGTTCAAAAATAAAACATTTGAAAACGGACCATTTTCCACATTTCTGAAGCATGACGTAATGGGGGGTGTTATCTCTTTTGTCGAAAATCAGCCGTTTTTGCTCGAACATTAAATGCCTCCAAATGGTATTTAATTAACTTCCCGAGCCCCTGGAAGCATGAAAATCACTTTAAACATGCTAATTTTAGCTCTAACACTGATGATCCACCTACAAATGTGAACTGACGTTCAAAAATAAAACATTTGAAAACGGACCATTTTCCACATTTCTGAAGCATGACGTAATGGGGGCGCGTTATCTCTTTTGTCGAAAATCATCCGTTTTTGCTCGAACATTAAATGCCTCCAAATGGTATTTAATTAACTTCCCGGGGTGAAGAAACCCTTTTTGAGAACTCAGAGTGAGTAAATTGGCAATTTTCATGCACTTTTAACCATTCCATAAATCTTGTGTTTTGGGCCCCTGGAAGCATGAAAATCACTTTAAACATGCTAATTTTAGCTCTAACACTGATGATCCACCTACAAATGTGAACTGACGTTCAAAAATAAAACATTTGAAAACGGACCATTTTCCACATTTCTGAAGCATGACGTAATGGGGGGTGTTATCTCTTTTGTCGAAAATCAGCCGTTTTTGCTCGAACATTAAATGCCTCCAAATGGTATTTAATTAACTTCCCGAGCCCCTGGAAGCATGAAAATCACTTTAAACATGCTAATTTTAGCTCTAACACTGATGATCCACCTACAAATGTGAACTGACGTTCAAAAATAAAACATTTGAAAACGGACCATTTTCCACATTTCTGAAGCATGACGTAATGGGGGGGTGTTATCTCTTTTGTCGAAAATCAGCCGTTTTTGCTCGAACATTAAATGCCTCCAAATGGTATTTAATTAACTTCCCGGGGTGAAGAAACCCTTTTTGAGAACTCAGAGTGAGTAAATTGGCCATTTTCATGCACTTTTAACCATTCCATAAATCTTGTGTTTTGAGCCCCTGGAAGCATGAAAATCACTTTAAACATGCTAATTTTAGCTCTAACACTGATGATCCACCTACAAATGTGAACTGACGTTCAAAAATAAAACATTTGAAAACGGACCATTTTCCACATTTCTGAAGCATGACGTAATGGGGGGGTGTTATCTCTTTTGTCGAAAATCAGCCGTTTTTGCTCGAACATTAAATGCCTCCAAATGGTATTTAATTAACTTCCCGAGCCCCTGGAAGCATGAAAATCACTTTAAACATGCTAATTTTAGCTCTAACACTGATGATCCACCTACAAATGTGAACTGACGTTCAAAAATAAAACATTTGAAAACGGACCATTTTCCACATTTCTGAAGCATGACGTAATGGGGGGGTGTTATCTCTTTTGTCGAAAATCAGCCGTTTTTGCTCGAACATTAAATGCCTCCAAATGGTATTTAATTAACTTCCCGGGGTGAAGAAACCCTTTTTGAGAACTCAGAGTGAGTAAATTGGCCATTTTCATGCACTTTTAACCATTCCATAAATCTTGTGTTTTGGGCCCCTGGAAGCATGAAAATCACTTTAAACATGCTAATTTTAGCTCTAACACTGATGATCCACCTACAAATGTGAACTGACGTTCAAAAATAAAACATTTGAAAACGGACCATTTTCCACATTTCTGAAGCATGACGTAATGGGGGGGTGTTATCTCTTTTGTCGAAAATCAGCCGTTTTTGCTCGAACATTAAATGCCTCCAAATGGTATTTAATTAACTTCCCGGGGTGAAGAAACCCTTTTTGAGAACTCAGAGTGAGTAAATTGGCCATTTTCATGCACTTTTAACCATTCCATAAATCTTGTGTTTTGGGCCCCAAGAAGCATGAAAATCACTTTAAACATGCTAATTTTAGCTCTAACACTGATGATCCACCTACAAATGTGAACTGACGTTCAAAAATAAAACATTTGAAAACGGACCATTTTCCACATTTCTGAAGCATGACGTAATGGGGGGGTGTTATCTCTTTTGTCGAAAATCTGCCATTTTTGCTCGAACATTAAATGCCTCCAAATGGTATTTAATTAACTTCCCGAGCCCCTGGAAGCATGAAAATCACTTTAAACATGCTAATTTTAGCTCTAACACTGATGATCCACCTACAAATGTGAACTGACGTTCAAAAATAAAACATTTGAAAACGGACCATTTTCCACATTTCTGAAGCATGACGTAATGGGGGGGTGTTATCTCTTTTGTCGAAAATCAGCCGTTTTTGCTCGAACATTAAATGCCTCCAAATGGTATTTAATTAACTTCCCGAGCCCCTGGAAGCATGAAAATCACTTTAAACATGCTAATTTTAGCTCTAACACTGATGATCCACCTACAAATGTGAACTGACGTTCAAAAATAAAACATTTGAAAACGGACCATTTTCCACATTTCTGAAGCATGACGTAATGGGGGGGTGTTATCTCTTTTGTCGAAAATCAGCCGTTTTTGCTCGAACATTAAATGCCTCCAAATGGTATTTAATTAACTTCCCGGGGTGAAGAAACCCTTTTTGAGAACTCAGAGTGAGTAAATTGGCCATTTTCATGCACTTTTAACCATTCCATAAATCTTGTGTTTTGGGCCCCTGGAAGCATGAAAATCACTTTAAACATGCTAATTTTAGCTCTAACACTGATGATCCACCTACAAATGTGAACTGACGTTCAAAAATAAAACATTTGAAAACGGACCATTTTCCACATTTCTGAAGCATGACGTAATGGGGGGGTGTTATCTCTTTTGTCGAAAATCAGCCGTTTTTGCTCGAACATTAAATGCCTCCAAATGGTATTTAATTAACTTCCCGGGGTGAAGAAACCCTTTTTGAGAACTCAGAGTGAGTAAATTGGCCATTTTCATGCACTTTTAACCATTCCATAAATCTTGTGGTTTGGGCCCCTGGAAGCATGAAAATCACTTTAAACATGTTAATTTTAGCTCTAACACTGATGATCCACCTACAAATGTGAACTGACGTTCAAAAATAAAACATTTGAAAACGGACCATTTTCCACATTTCTGAAGCATGACGTAATGGGGGGTGTTATCTCTTTTGTCGAAAATCAGCCGTTTTTGCTCGAACATTAAATGCCTCCAAATGGTATTTAATTAACTTCCCGAGCCCCTGGAAGCATGAAAATCACTTTAAACATGCTAATTTTAGCTCTAACACTGATGATCCACCTACAAATGTGAACTGACGTTCAAAAATAAAACATTTGAAAACGGACCATTTTCCACATTTCTGAAGCATGACGTAATGGGGGCGTGTTATCTCTTTTGTCGAAAATCAGCCGTTTTTGCTCGAACATTAAATGCCTCCAAATGGTATTTAATTAACTTCCCGGGGTGAAGAAACC
Organism: Lissotriton vulgaris; assembly: GCF_964263255.1. Taxonomy (NCBI): domain Eukaryota; kingdom Metazoa; phylum Chordata; class Amphibia; order Caudata; family Salamandridae; genus Lissotriton; species Lissotriton vulgaris. The sequence goes on along the minus strand of NW_028253620.1, from coordinate 53,920 downwards.
CTTTTTGAGAACTCAGAGTGAGTAAATTGGCAATTTTCATGCACTTTTAACCATTCCATAAATCTTGTGTTTTGGGCCCCTGGAAGCATGAAAATCACTTTAAACATGCTAATTTTAGCTCTAACACTGATGATCCACCTACAAATGTGAACTGACGTTCAAAAATAAAACATTTGAAAACGGACCATTTTCCACATTTCTGAAGCATGACGTAATGGGGGGTGTTATCTCTTTTGTCGAAAATCAGCCGTTTTTGCTCGAACATTAAATGCCTCCAAATGGTATTTAATTAACTTCCCGAGCCCCTGGAAGCATGAAAATCACTTTAAACATGCTAATTTTAGCTCTAACACTGATGATCCACCTACAAATGTGAACTGACGTTCAAAAATAAAACATTTGAAAACGGACCATTTTCCACATTTCTGAAGCATGACGTAATGGGGGGGTGTTATCTCTTTTGTCGAAAATCAGCCGTTTTTGCTCGAACATTAAATGCCTCCAAATGGTATTTAATTAACTTCCCGGGGTGAAGAAACCTTTTTTGAGAACTCAGAGTGAGTAAATTGGCCATTTTCATGCACTTTTAACCATTCCATAAATCTTGTGTTTTGGGCCCCTGGAAGCATGAAAATCACTTTAAACATGCTAATTTTAGCTCTAACACTGATGATCCACCTACAAATGTGAACTGACGTTCAAAAATAAAACATTTGAAAACGGACCATTTTCCACATTTCTGAAGCATGACGTAATGGGGGGGTGTTATCTCTTTTGTCGAAAATCAGCCGTTTTTGCTCGAACATTAAATGCCTCCAAATGGTATTTAATTAACTTCCCGAGCCCCTGGAAGCATGAAAATCACTTTAAACATGCTAATTTTAGCTCTAACACTGATGATCCACCTACAAATGTGAACTGACGTTCAAAAATAAAACATTTGAAAACGGACCATTTTCCACATTTCTGAAGCATGACGTAATGGGGGGGTGTTATCTCTTTTGTCGAAAATCAGCCGTTTTTGCTCGAACATTAAATGCCTCCAAATGGTATTTAATTAACTTCCCGGGGTGAAGAAACCCTTTTTGAGAACTCAGAGTGAGTAAATTGGCCATTTTCATGCACTTTTAACCATTCCATAAATCTTGTGTTTTGGGCCCCAAGAAGCATGAAAATCACTTTAAACATGCTAATTTTAGCTCTAACACTGATGATTCACCTACAAATGTGAAATGACGTTCAAAAATAAAAAATTTGAAAACGGACCATTTTCCACATTTCTGAAGCATGACGTAATGGGGGGGTGTTATCTCTTTTGTCGAAAATCAGCCGTTTTTGCTCGAACATTAAATGCCTCCAAATGGTATTTAATTAACTTCCCGGGGTGAAGAAACCCTTTTTGAGAACTCAGAGTGAGTAAATTGGCCATTTTCATGCACTTTTAACCATTCCATAAATCTTGTGTTTTGGGCCCCTGGAAGCATGAAAATCACTTTAAACATGCTAATTTTAGCTCTAACACTGATGATCCACCTACAAATGTGAACTGACGTTCAAAAATAAAACATTTGAAAACGGACCATTTTCCACATTTCTGAAGCATGACGTAATGGGGGGGTGTTATCTCTTTTGTCGAAAATCAGCCGTTTTTGCTCGAACATTAAATGCCTCCAAATGGTATTTAATTAACTTCCCGAGCCCCTGGAAGCATGAAAATCACTTTAAACATGCTAATTTTAGCTCTAACACTGATGATCCACCTACAAATGTGAACTGACGTTCAAAAATAAAACATTTGAAAACGGACCATTTTCCACATTTCTGAAGCATGACGTAATGGGGGGGTGTTATCTCTTTTGTCGAAAATCAGCCGTTTTTGCTCGAACATTAAATGCCTCCAAATGGTATTTAATTAACTTCCCGGGGTGAAGAAACCCTTTTTGAGAACTCAGAGTGAGTAAATTGGCCATTTTCATGCACTTTTAACCATTCCATAAATCTTGTGTTTTGGGCCCCTGGAAGCATGAAAATCACTTTAAACATGCTAATTTTAGCTCTAACACTGATGAACCACCTACAAATGTGAACTGACGTTCAAAAATAAAACATTTGAAAACGGACCATTTTCCACATTTCTGAAGCATGACGTAATGGGGGGGTGTTATCTCTTTTGTCGAAAATCAGCCGTTTTTGCTCGAACATTAAATGCCTCCAAATGGTATTTAATTAACTTCCCGGGGTGAAGAAACCCTTTTTGAGAACTCAGAGTGAGTAAATTGGCCATTTTCATGCACTTTTAACCATTCCATAAATCTTGTGTTTTGGGCCCCAAGAAGCATGAAAATCACTTTAAACATGCTAATTTTAGCTCTAACACTGATGATCCACCTACAAATGTGAAATGACGTTCAAAAATAAAAAAATTGAAAACGGACCATTTTCCACATTTCTGAAGCATGACGTAATGGGGGGGTGTTATCTCTTTTGTCGAAAATCAGCCGTTTTTGCTCGAACATTAAATGCCTCCAAATGGTATTTAATTAACTTCCCGGGGTGAAGAAACCCTTTTTGAGAACTCAGAGTGAGTAAATTGGCCATTTTCATGCACTTTTAACCATTCCATAAATCTTGTGTTTTGGGCCCCTGGAAGCATGAAAATCACTTTAAACATGCTAATTTTAGCTCTAACACTGATGATCCACCTACAAATGTGAACTGACGTTCAAAAATAAAACATTTGAAAACGGACCATTTTCCACATTTCTGAAGCATGACGTAATGGAGGGGTGTTATCTCTTTTGTCGAAAATCAGCCGTTTTTGCTCGAACATTAAATGCCTCCAAATGGTATTTAATTAACTTCCCGGGGTGAAGAAACCCTTTTTGAGAACTCAGAGTGAGTAAATTGGCCATTTTCATGCACTTTTAACCATTCCATAAATCTTGTGTTTTGGGCCCCTGGAAGCATGAAAATCACTTTAAACATGCTAATTTTAGCTCTAACACTGATGATCCACCTACAAATGTGAACTGACGTTCAAAAATAAAACATTTGAAAACGGACCATTTTCCACATTTCTGAAGCATGACGTAATGGGGGGGTGTTATCTCTTTTGTCGAAAATCAGCCGTTTTTGCTCTAACATTAAATGCCTCCAAATGGTATTTAATTAACTTCCCGAGCCCCTGGAAGCATGAAAATCACTTTAAACATGCTAATTTTAGCTCTAACACTGATGATCCACCTACAAATGTGAACTGACGTTCAAAAATAAAACATTTGAAAACGGACCATTTTCCACATTTCTGAAGCATGACGTAATGGGGGGGTGTTATCTCTTTTGTCGAAAATCAGCCGTTTTTGCTCGAACATTAAATGCCTCCAAATGGTATTTAATTAACTTCCCGAGCCCCTGGAAGCATGAAAATCACTTTAAACATGCTAATTTTAGCTCTAACACTGATGATCCACCTACAAATGTGAACTGACGTTCAAAAATAAAACATTTGAAAACGTACCATTTTCCACATTTCTGAAGCATGACGTAATGGGGGGGTGTTATCTCTTTTGTCGAAAATCAGCCGTTTTTGCTCGAACATTAAATGCCTCCAAATGGTATTTAATTAACTTCCCGGGGTGAAGAAACCCTTTTTGAGAACTCAGAGTGAGTAAATTGGCCATTTTCATGCACTTTTAACCATTCCATAAATCTTGTGTTTTGGGCCCCTGGAAGCATGAAAATCACTTTAAACATGCTAATTTTAGCTCTAACACTGATGATCCACCTACAAATGTGAACTGACGTTCAAAAATAAAACATTTGAAAACGGACCATTTTCCACATTTCTGAAGCATGACGTAATGGGGGGGTGTTATCTCTTTTGTCGAAAATCAGCCGTTTTTGCTCGAACATTAAATGCCTCCAAATGGTATTTAATTAACTTCCCGAGCCCCTGGAAGCATGAAAATCACTTTAAACATGCTAATTTTAGCTCTAACACTGATGATCCACCTACAAATGTGAACTGACGTTCAAAAATAAAACATTTGAAAACGGACCATTTTCCACATTTCTGAAGCATGACGTAATGGGGGGGTGTTATCTCTTTTGTCGAAAATCAGCCGTTTTTGCTCGAACATTAAATGCCTCCAAATGGTATTTAATTAACTTCCCGGGGTGAAGAAACCCTTTTTGAGAACTCAGAGTGAGTAAATTGGCCATTTTCATGCACTTTTAACCATTCCATAAATCTTGTGTTTTGGGCCCCTGGAAGCATGAAAATCACTTTAAACATGCTAATTTTAGCTCTAACACTGATGATCCACCTACAAATGTGAACTGACGTTCAAAAATAAAACATTTGAAAACGGACCATTTTCCACATTTCTGAAGCATGACGTAATGGGGGGGTGTTATCTCTTTTGTCGAAAATCAGCCGTTTTTGCTCGAACATTAAATGCCTCCAAATGGTATTTAATTAACTTCCCGGGGTGAAGAAACCCTTTTTGAGAACTCAGAGTGAGTAAATTGGCCATTTTCATGCACTTTTAACCATTCCATAAATCTTGTGTTTTGGGCCCCTGGAAGCATGAAAATCACTTTAAACATGCTAATTTTAGCTCTAACACTGATGATCCACCTACAAATGTGAACTGACGTTCAAAAATAAAACATTTGAAAACGGACCATTTTCCACATTTCTGAAGCATGACGTAATGGGGGGGTGTTATCTCTTTTGTCGAAAATCAGCCGTTTTTGCTCTAACATTAAATGCCTCCAAATGGTATTTAATTAACTTCCCGAGCCCCTGGAAGCATGAAAATCACTTTAAACATGCTAATTTTAGCTCTAACACTGATGATCCACCTACAAATGTGAACTGACGTTCAAAAATAAAACATTTGAAAACGGACCATTTTCCACATTTCTGAAGCATGACGTAATGGGGGGGTGTTATCTCTTTTGTCGAAAATCAGCCGTTTTTGCTCGAACATTAAATGCCTCCAAATGGTATTTAATTAACTTCCCGAGCCCCTGGAAGCATGAAAATCACTTTAAACATGCTAATTTTAGCTCTAACACTGATGATCCACCGACAAATGTGAACTGACGTTCAAAAATAAAACATTTGAAAACGGACCATTTTCCACATTTCTGAAGCATGACGTAATGGGGGGGTGTTATCTCTTTTGTCGAAAATCAGCCGTTTTTGCTCGAACATTAAATGCCTCCAAATGGTATTTAATTAACTTCCCGGGGTGAAGAAACCCTTTTTGAGAACTCAGAGTGAGTAAATTGGCCATTTTCATGCACTTTTAACCATTCCATAAATCTTGTGTTTTGGGCCCCTGGAAGCATGAAAATCACTTTAAACATGCTAATTTTAGCTCTAACACTGATGATCCACCTACAAATGTGAACTGACGTTCAAAAATAAAACATTTGAAAACGGACCATTTTCCACATTTCTGAAGCATGACGTAATGGGGGGGTGTTATCTCTTTTGTCGAAAATCAGCCGTTTTTGCTCTAACATTAAATGCCTCCAAATGGTATTTAATTAACTTCCCGGGGTGAAGAAACCCTTTTTGAGAACTCAGAGTGAGTAAATTGGCCATTTTCATGCACTTTTAACCATTCCATAAATCTTGTGTTTTGGGCCCCTGGAAGCATGAAAATCACTTTAAACATGCTAATTTTAGCTCTAACACTGATGATCCACCTACAAATGTGAACTGACGTTCAAAAATAAAACATTTGAAAACGGACCATTTTCCACATTTCTGAAGCATGACGTAATGGGGGGGGTGTTATCTCTTTTGTCGAAAATCAGCCGTTTTTGCTCGAACATTAAATGCCTCCAAATGGTATTTAATTAACTTCCCGAGCCCCTGGAAGCATGAAAATCACTTTAAACATGCTAATTTTAGCTCTAACACTGATGATCCACCTACAAATGTGAACTGACGTTCAAAAATAAAACATTTGAAAACGGACCATTTTCCACATTTCTGAAGCATGACGTAATGGGGGGGTGTTATCTCTTTTGTCGAAAATCAGCCGTTTTTGCTCTAACATTAAATGCCTCCAAATGGTATTTAATTAACTTCCCGGGGTGAAGAAACCCTTTTTGAGAACTCAGAGTGAGTAAATTGGCCATTTTCATGCACTTTTAACCATTCCATAAATCTTGTGTTTTGGGCCCCTGGAAGCATGAAAATCACTTTAAACATGCTAATTTTAGCTCTAACACTGATGATCCACCTACAAATGTGAACTGACGTTCAAAAATAAAACATTTGGAAACGGACCATTTTCCACATTTCTGAAGCATGACGTAATGGGGGGGTGTTATCTCTTTTGTCGAAAATCAGCCGTTTTTGCTCGAACATTAAATGCCTCCAAATGGTATTTAATTAACTTCCCGAGCCCCTGGAAGCATGAAAATCACTTTAAACATGCTAATTTTAGCTCTAACACTGATGATCCACCTACAAATGTGAACTGACGTTCAAAAATAAAACATTTGAAAACGGACCATTTTCCACATTTCTGAAGCATGACGTAATGGGGGGGTGTTATCTCTTTTGTCGAAAATCAGCCGTTTTTGCTCGAACATTAAATGCCTCCAAATGGTATTTAATTAACTTCCCGGGGTGAAGAAACCCTTTTTGAGAACTCAGAGTGAGTAAATTGGCCATTTTCATGCACTTTTAACCATTCCATAAATCTTGTGTTTTGGGCCCCTGGAAGCATGAAAATCACTTTAAACATGCTAATTTTAGCTCTAACACTGATGATCCACCTACAAATGTGAACTGACGTTCAAAAATAAAACATTTGAAAACGGACCATTTTCCACATTTCTGAAGCATGACGTAATGGGGGGGTGTTATCTCTTTTGTCGAAAATCAGCCGTTTTTGCTCGAACATTAAATGCCTCCAAATGGTATTTAATTAACTTCCCGGGGTGAAGAACCCCTTTTTGAGAACTCAGAGTGAGTAAATTGGCCATTTTCATGCACTTTTAACCATTCCATAAATCTTGTGTTTTGGGCCCCTGGAAGCATGAAAATCACTTTAAACATGCTAAGTTTAGCTCTAACACTGATGATCCACGTACAAATGTGAACTGACGTTCAAAAATAAAACATTTGAAAACGGACCATTTTCCACATTTCTGAAGCATGACGTAATGGGGGGGTGTTATCTCTTTTGTCGAAAATCAGCCGTTTTTGCTCGAACATTAAATGCCTCCAAATGGTATTTAATTAACTTCCTGAGCTCCTGGAAGCATGAAAATCACTTTAAACATGCTAATTTTAGCTCTAACACTGATGATCCACCTACAAATGTGAACTGACGTTCAAAAATAAAACATTTGAAAACGGACCATTTTCCACATTTCTGAAGCATGACGTAATGGGGGGGTGTTATCTCTTTTGTCGAAAATCAGCCATTTTTGCTCGAACATTAAATGCCTCCAAATGGTATTTAATTAACTTCCCGGGGTGAAGAAACCCTTTTTTGAACTCAGAGTGAGTAAATTGGCCATTTTCATGCACTTTTAACCATTCCATAAATCTTGTGTTTTGGGCCCCAAGAAGCATGAAAATCACTTTAAACATGCTAATTTTAGCTCTAACACTGATGATCCACCTACAAATGTGAACTGACGTTCAAAAATAAAACATTTGAAAACGGACCATTTTCCACATTTCTGAAGCATGACGTAATGGGGGGGTGTTATCTCTTTTGTCGAAAATCAGCCGTTTTTGCTCGAACATTAAATGCCTCCAAATGGTATTTAATTAACTTCCCGGGGTGAAGAAACCCTTTGTGAGAACTCAGAGTGAGTAAATTGGCCATTTTCATGCACTTTTAACCATTCCATAAATCTTGTGTTTTGGGCCCCTGGAAGCATGAAAATCACTTTAAACATGCTAATTTTAGCTCTAACACTGATGATCCACCTACAAATGTGAACTGACGTTCAAAAATAAAACATTTGAAAACGGACCATTTTCCACATTTCTGAAGCATGACGTAATGGGGGGGTGTTATCTCTTTTGTCGAAAATCAGCCGTTTTTGCTCGAACATTAAATGCCTCCAAATGGTATTTAATTAACTTCCCGGGGTGAAGAAACCCTTTTTGAGAACTCAGAGTGAGTAAATTGGCCATTTTCATGCACTTTTAACCATTCCATAAATCTTGTGGTTTGGGCCCCTGGAAGCATGAAAATCACTTTAAACATGCTAATTTTAGCTCTAACACTGATGATCCACCTACAAATGTGAACTGACGTTCAAAAATAAAACATTTGAAAACGGACCATTTTCCACATTTCTGAAGCATGACGTAATGGGGGGTGTTATCTCTTTTGTCGAAAATCAGCCGTTTTTGCTCGAACATTAAATGCCTCCAAATGGTATTTAATTAACTTCCCGAGCCCCTGGAAGCATGAAAATCACTTTAAACATGCTAATTTTAGCTCTAACACTGATGATCCACCTACAAATGTGAACTGACGTTCAAAAATAAAACATTTGAAAACGGACCATTTTCCACATTTCTGAAGCATGACGTAATGGGGGCGCGTTATCTCTTTTGTCGAAAATCAGCCGTTTTTGCTCGAACATTAAATGCCTCCAAATGGTATTTAATTAACTTCCCGGGGTGAAGAAACCCTTTTTGAGAACTCAGAGTGAGTAAATTGGCAATTTTCATGCACTTTTAACCATTCCATAAATCTTGTGTTTTGGGCCCCTGGAAGCATGAAAATCACTTTAAACATGCTAATTTTAGCTCTAACACTGATGATCCACCTACAAATGTGAACTGACGTTCAAAAATAAAACATTTGAAAACGGACCATTTTCCACATTTCTGAAGCATGACGTAATGGGGGGTGTTATCTCTTTTGTCGAAAATCAGCCGTTTTTGCTCGAACATTAAATGCCTCCAAATGGTATTTAATTAACTTCCCGAGCCCCTGGAAGCATGAAAATCACTTTAAACATGCTAATTTTAGCTCTAACACTGATGATCCACCTACAAATGTGAACTGACGTTCAAAAATAAAACATTTGAAAACGGACCATTTTCCACATTTCTGAAGCATGACGTAATGGGGGGGTGTTATCTCTTTTGTCGAAAATCAGCCGTTTTTGCTCGAACATTAAATGCCTCCAAATGGTATTTAATTAACTTCCCGGGGTGAAGAAACCCTTTTTGAGAACTCAGAGTGAGTAAATTGGCCATTTTCATGCACTTTTAACCATTCCATAAATCTTGTGTTTTGAGCCCCTGGAAGCATGAAAATCACTTTAAACATGCTAATTTTAGCTCTAACACTGATGATCCACCTACAAATGTGAACTGACGTTCAAAAATAAAACATTTGAAAACGGACCATTTTCCACATTCTGAAGCATGACGTAATGGGGGGGTGTTATCTCTTTTGTCGAAAATCAGCCGTTTTTGCTCGAACATTAAATGCCTCCAAATGGTATTTAATTAACTTCCCGAGGCCCTGGAAGCATGAAAATCACTTTAAACATGCTAATTTTAGCTCTAACACTGATGATCCACCTACAAATGTGAACTGACGTTCAAAAATAAAACATTTGAAAACGGACCATTTTCCACATTTCTGAAGCATGACGTAATGGGGGGGTGTTATCTGTTTTGTCGAAAATCAGCCGTTTTTGCTCGAACATTAAATGCCTCCAAATGGTATTTAATTAACTTCCCGGGGTGAAGAAACCCTTTTTGAGAACTCAGAGTGAGTAAATTGGCCATTTTCATGCACTTTTAACCATTCCATAAATCTTGTGTTTTGGGCCCCAAGAAGCATGAAAATCACTTTAAACATGCTAATTTTAGCTCTAACACTGATGATCCACCTACAAATGTGAAATGACGTTCAAAAATAAAACATTTGAAAACGGACCATTTTCCACATTTCTGAAGCATGACGTAATGGGGGGGTGTTATCTCTTTTGTCGAAAATCAGCCGTTTTTGCTCGAACATTAAATGCCTCCAAATGGTATTTAATTAACTTCCCGGGGTGAAGAAACCCTTTTTGAGAACTCAGAGTGAGTAAATTGGCCATTTTCATGCACTTTTAACCATTCCATAAATCTTGTGTTTTGGGCCCCAAGAAGCATGAAAATCACTTTAAACATGCTAATTTTAGCTCTAACACTGATGATCCACCTACAAATGTGAAATGACGTTCAAAAATAAAACATTTGAAAACGGACCATTTTCCACATTTCTGAAGCATGACGTAATGGGGGGGTGTTATCTCTTTTGTCGAAAATCAGCCGTTTTTGCTCGAACATTAAATGCCTCCAAATGGTATTTAATTAACTTCCCGGGGTGAAGAAACCCTTTTTGAGAACTCAGAGTGAGTAAATTGGCCATTTTCATGCACTTTTAACCATTCCATAAATCTTGTGTTTTGGGCCCCTGGAAGCATGAAAATCACTTTAAACATGCTAATTTTAGCTCTAACACTGATGATCCACCTACAAATGTGAACTGACGTTCAAAAATAAAACATTTGAAAACGGACCATTTTCCACATTTCTGAAGCATGACGTAATGGGGGGGTGTTATCTCTTTTGTCGAAAATCAGCCGTTTTTGCTCGAACATTAAATGCCTCCAAATGGTATTTAATTAACTTCCCGGGGTGAAGAAACCCTTTTTGAGAACTCAGAGTGAGTAAATTGGCCATTTTCATGCACTTTTAACCATTCCATAAATCTTGTGTTTTGGGCCCCTGGAAGCATGAAAATCACTTTAAACATGCTAATTTTAGCTCTAACACTGATGATCCACCTACAAATGTGAACTGACGTTCAAAAATAAAACATTTGAAAACGGACCATTTTCCACATTTCTGAAGCATGACGTAATGGGGGGTGTTATCTCTTTTGTCGAAAATCAGCCATTTTTGCTCGAACATTAAATGCCTCCAAATGGTATTTAATTAACTTCCCGAGCCCCTGGAAGCATGAAAATCACTTTAAACATGCTAATTTTAGCTCTAACACTGATGATCCACCTACAAATGTGAACTGACGTTCAAAAATAAAACATTTGAAAACGGACCATTTTCCACATTTCTGAAGCATGACGTAATGGGGGGGTGTTATCTCTTTTGTCGAAAATCAGCCGTTTTTGCTCGAACATTAAATGCCTCCAAATGGTATTTAATTAACTTCCCGGGGTGAAGAAACCCTTTTTGAGAACTCAGAGTGAGTAAATTGGCCATTTTCATGCACTTTTAACCATTCCATAAATCTTGTGTTTTGGGCCCCTGGAAGCATGAAAATCACTTTAAACATGCTAATTTTAGCTCTAACACTGATGATCCACCTACAAATGTGAACTGACGTTCAAAAATAAAACATTTGAAAACGGACCATTTTCCACATTTCTGAAGCATGACGTAATGGGGGGGTGTTATCTCTTTTGTCGAAAATCTGCCATTTTTGCTCGAACATTAAATGCCTCCAAATGGTATTTAATTAACTTCCCGAGCCCCTGGAAGCATGAAAATCACTTTAAACATGCTAATTTTAGCTCTAACACTGATGATCCACCTACAAATGTGAACTGACGTTCAAAAATAAAACATTTGAAAACGGACCATTTTCCACATTTCTGAAGCATGACGTAATGGGGGGGTGTTATCTCTTTTGTCGAAAATCAGCCGTTTTTGCTCGAACATTAAATGCCTCCAAATGGTATTTAATTAACTTCCCGAGCCCCTGGAAGCATGAAAATCACTTTAAACATGCTAATTTTAGCTCTAACACTGATGATCCACCTACAAATGTGAACTGACGTTCAAAAATAAAACATTTGAAAACGGACCATTTTCCACATTTCTGAAGCATGACGTAATGGGGGGGTGTTATCTCTTTTGTCGAAAATCAGCCGTTTTTGCTCGAACATTAAATGCCTCCAAATGGTATTTAATTAACTTCCCGGGGTGAAGAAACCCTTTTTGAGAACTCAGAGTGAGTAAATTGGCCATTTTCATGCACTTTTAACCATTCCATAAATCTTGTGTTTTGGGCCCCTGGAAGCATGAAAATCACTTTAAACATGCTAATTTTAGCTCTAACACTGATGATCCACCTACAAATGTGAACTGACGTTCAAAAATAAAACATTTGAAAACGGACCATTTTCCACATTTCTGAAGCATGACGTAATGGGGGGGTGTTATCTCTTTTGTCGAAAATCAGCCGTTTTTGCTCGAACATTAAATGCCTCCAAATGGTATTTAATTAACTTCCCGGGGTGAAGAAACCCTTTTTGAGAACTCAGAGTGAGTAAATTGGCCATTTTCATGCACTTTTAACCATTCCATAAATCTTGTGGTTTGGGCCCCTGGAAGCATGAAAATCACTTTAAACATGCTAATTTTAGCTCTAACACTGATGATCCACCTACAAATGTGAACTGACGTTCAAAAATAAAACATTTGAAAACGGACCATTTTCCACATTTCTGAAGCATGACGTAATGGGGGGTGTTATCTCTTTTGTCGAAAATCAGCCGTTTTTGCTCGAACATTAAATGCCTCCAAATTGTATTTAATTAACTTCCCGAGCCCCTGGAAGCATGAAAATCACTTTAAACATGCTAATTTTAGCTCTAACACTGATGATCCACCTACAAATGTGAACTGACGTTCAAAAATAAAACATTTGAAAACGGACCATTTTCCACATTTCTGAAGCATGACGTAATGGGGGCGTGTTATCTCTTTTGTCGAAAATCAGCCGTTTTTGCTCGAACATTAAATGCCTCCAAATGGTATTTAATTAACTTCCCGGGGTGAAGAAACCCTTTTTGAGAACTCAGAGTGAGTAAATTGGCCATTTTCATGCACTTTTAACCATTCCATAAATCTTGTGTTTTGGGCCCCTGGAAGCATGAAAATCACTTTAAACATGCTAATTTTAGCTCTAACACTGATGATCCACCTACAAATGTGAACTGACGTTCAAAAATAAAACATTTGAAAACGGACCATTTTCCACATTTCTGAAGCATGACGTAATGGGGGGGTGTTATCTCTTTTGTCGAAAATCAGCCGTTTTTGCTCTAACATTAAATGCCTCCAAATGGTATTTAATTAACTTCCCGGGGTGAAGAAACCCTTTTTGAGAACTCAGAGTGAGTAAATTGGCCATTTTCATGCACTTTTAACCATTCCATAAATCTTGTGTTTTGGGCCCCTGGAAGCATGAAAATCACTTTAAACATGCTAATTTTAGCTCTAACACTGATGATCCACCTACAAATGTGAACTGACGTTCAAAAATAAAACATTTGAAAACGGACCATTTTCCACATTTCTGAAGCATGACGTAATGGGGGGGTGTTATCTCTTTTGTCGAAAATCAGCCGTTTTTGCTCAAACATTAAATGCCTCCAAATGGTATTTAATTAACTTCCCGAGCCCCTGGAAGCATGAAAATCACTTTAAACATGCTAATTTTAGCTCTAACACTGATGATCCACCTACAAATGTGAACTGACGTTCAAAAATAAAACATTTGAAAACGGACCATTTTCCACATTTCTGAAGCATGACGTAATGGGGGGGTGTTATCTCTTTTGTCGAAAATCAGCCGTTTTTGCTCGAACATTAAATGCCTCCAAATGGTATTTAATTAACTTCCCGGGGTGAAGAAACCCTTTTTGAGAACTCAGAGTGAGTAAATTGGCCATTTTCATGCACTTTTAACCATTCCATAAATCTTGTGTTTTGGGCCCCTGGAAGCATGAAAATCACTTTAAACATGCTAATTTTAGCTCTAACACTGATGATCCACCTACAAATGTGAACTGACGTTCAAAAATAAAACATTTGAAAACGGACCATTTTCCACATTTCTGAAGCATGACGTAATGGGGGGGTGTTATCTCTTTTGTCGAAAATCAGCCGTTTTTGCTCGAACATTAAATGCCTCCAAATGGTATTTAATTAACTTCCCGGGGTGAAGAACCCCTTTTTGAGAACTCAGAGTGAGTAAATTGGCCATTTTCATGCACTTTTAACCATTCCATAAATCTTGTGTTTTGGGCCCCTGGAAGCATGAAAATCACTTTAAACATGCTAAGTTTAGCTCTAACACTGATGATCCACGTACAAATGTGAACTGACGTTCAAAAATAAAACATTTGAAAACGGACCATTTTCCACATTTCTGAAGCATGACGTAATGGGGGGTGTTATCTCTTTTGTCGAAAATCAGCCGTTTTTGCTCGAACATTAAATGCCTCCAAATGGTATTTAATTAACTTCCTGAGCCCCTGGAAGCATGAAAATCACTTTAAACATGCTAATTTTAGCTCTAACACTGATGATCCACCTACAAATGTGAACTGACGTTCAAAAATAAAACATTTGAAAACGGACCATTTTCCACATTTCTGAAGCATGACGTAATGGGGGGGTGTTATCTCTTTTGTCGAAAATCAGCCATTTTTGCTCGAACATTAAATGCCTCCAAATGGTATTTAATTAACTTCCCGGGGTGAAGAAACCCTTTTTTGAACTCAGAGTGAGTAAATTGGCCATTTTCATGCACTTTTAACCATTCCATAAATCTTGTGTTTTGGGCCCCAAGAAGCATGAAAATCACTTTAAACATGCTAATTTTAGCTCTAACACTGATGATCCACCTACAAATGTGAACTGACGTTCAAAAATAAAACATTTGAAAACGGACCATTTTCCACATTTCTGAAGCATGACGTAATGGGGGGGTGTTATCTCTTTTGTCGAAAATCAGCCGTTTTTGCTCGAACATTAAATGCCTCCAAATGGTATTTAATTAACTTCCCGGGGTGAAGAAACCCTTTGTGAGAACTCAGAGTGAGTAAATTGGCCATTTTCATGCACTTTTAACCATTCCATAAATCTTGTGTTTTGGGCCCCTGGAAGCATGAAAATCACTTTAAACATGCTAATTTTAGCTCTAACACTGATGATCCACCTACAAATGTGAACTGACGTTCAAAAATAAAACATTTGAAAACGGACCATTTTCCACATTTCTGAAGCATGACGTAATGGGGGGGTGTTATCTCTTTTGTCGAAAATCAGCCGTTTTTGCTCGAACATTAAATGCCTCCAAATGGTATTTAATTAACTTCCCGGGGTGAAGAAACCCTTTTTGAGAACTCAGAGTGAGTAAATTGGCCATTTTCATGCACTTTTAACCATTCCATAAATCTTGTGGTTTGGGCCCCTGGAAGCATGAAAATCACTTTAAACATGCTAATTTTAGCTCTAACACTGATGATCCACCTACAAATGTGAACTGACGTTCAAAAATAAAACATTTGAAAACGGACCATTTTCCACATTTCTGAAGCATGACGTAATGGGGGGTGTTATCTCTTTTGTCGAAAATCAGCCGTTTTTGCTCGAACATTAAATGCCTCCAAATGGTATTTAATTAACTTCCCGAGCCCCTGGAAGCATGAAAATCACTTTAAACATGCTAATTTTAGCTCTAACACTGATGATCCACCTACAAATGTGAACTGACGTTCAAAAATAAAACATTTGAAAACGGACCATTTTCCACATTTCTGAAGCATGACGTAATGGGGGCGCGTTATCTCTTTTGTCGAAAATCATCCGTTTTTGCTCGAACATTAAATGCCTCCAAATGGTATTTAATTAACTTCCCGGGGTGAAGAAACCCTTTTTGAGAACTCAGAGTGAGTAAATTGGCAATTTTCATGCACTTTTAACCATTCCATAAATCTTGTGTTTTGGGCCCCTGGAAGCATGAAAATCACTTTAAACATGCTAATTTTAGCTCTAACACTGATGATCCACCTACAAATGTGAACTGACGTTCAAAAATAAAACATTTGAAAACGGACCATTTTCCACATTTCTGAAGCATGACGTAATGGGGGGTGTTATCTCTTTTGTCGAAAATCAGCCGTTTTTGCTCGAACATTAAATGCCTCCAAATGGTATTTAATTAACTTCCCGAGCCCCTGGAAGCATGAAAATCACTTTAAACATGCTAATTTTAGCTCTAACACTGATGATCCACCTACAAATGTGAACTGACGTTCAAAAATAAAACATTTGAAAACGGACCATTTTCCACATTTCTGAAGCATGACGTAATGGGGGGGTGTTATCTCTTTTGTCGAAAATCAGCCGTTTTTGCTCGAACATTAAATGCCTCCAAATGGTATTTAATTAACTTCCCGGGGTGAAGAAACCCTTTTTGAGAACTCAGAGTGAGTAAATTGGCCATTTTCATGCACTTTTAACCATTCCATAAATCTTGTGTTTTGAGCCCCTGGAAGCATGAAAATCACTTTAAACATGCTAATTTTAGCTCTAACACTGATGATCCACCTACAAATGTGAACTGACGTTCAAAAATAAAACATTTGAAAACGGACCATTTTCCACATTTCTGAAGCATGACGTAATGGGGGGGTGTTATCTCTTTTGTCGAAAATCAGCCGTTTTTGCTCGAACATTAAATGCCTCCAAATGGTATTTAATTAACTTCCCGAGCCCCTGGAAGCATGAAAATCACTTTAAACATGCTAATTTTAGCTCTAACACTGATGATCCACCTACAAATGTGAACTGACGTTCAAAAATAAAACATTTGAAAACGGACCATTTTCCACATTTCTGAAGCATGACGTAATGGGGGGGTGTTATCTCTTTTGTCGAAAATCAGCCGTTTTTGCTCGAACATTAAATGCCTCCAAATGGTATTTAATTAACTTCCCGGGGTGAAGAAACCCTTTTTGAGAACTCAGAGTGAGTAAATTGGCCATTTTCATGCACTTTTAACCATTCCATAAATCTTGTGTTTTGGGCCCCTGGAAGCATGAAAATCACTTTAAACATGCTAATTTTAGCTCTAACACTGATGATCCACCTACAAATGTGAACTGACGTTCAAAAATAAAACATTTGAAAACGGACCATTTTCCACATTTCTGAAGCATGACGTAATGGGGGGGTGTTATCTCTTTTGTCGAAAATCAGCCGTTTTTGCTCGAACATTAAATGCCTCCAAATGGTATTTAATTAACTTCCCGGGGTGAAGAAACCCTTTTTGAGAACTCAGAGTGAGTAAATTGGCCATTTTCATGCACTTTTAACCATTCCATAAATCTTGTGTTTTGGGCCCCTGGAAGCATGAAAATCACTTTAAACATGCTAATTTTAGCTCTAACACTGATGATCCACCTACAAATGTGAACTGACGTTCAAAAATAAAACATTTGAAAACGGACCATTTTCCACATTTCTGAAGCATGACGTAATGGGGGGGTGTTATCTCTTTTGTCGAAAATCTGCCATTTTTGCTCGAACATTAAATGCCTCCAAATGGTATTTAATTAACTTCCCGAGCCCCTGGAAGCATGAAAATCACTTTAAACATGCTAATTTTAGCTCTAACACTGATGATCCACCTACAAATGTGAACTGACGTTCAAAAATAAAACATTTGAAAACGGACCATTTTCCACATTTCTGAAGCATGACGTAATGGGGGGGTGTTATCTCTTTTGTCGAAAATCAGCCGTTTTTGCTCGAACATTAAATGCCTCCAAATGGTATTTAATTAACTTCCCGAGCCCCTGGAAGCATGAAAATCACTTTAAACATGCTAATTTTAGCTCTAACACTGATGATCCACCTACAAATGTGAACTGACGTTCAAAAATAAAACATTTGAAAACGGACCATTTTCCACATTTCTGAAGCATGACGTAATGGGGGGGTGTTATCTCTTTTGTCGAAAATCAGCCGTTTTTGCTCGAACATTAAATGCCTCCAAATGGTATTTAATTAACTTCCCGGGGTGAAGAAACCCTTTTTGAGAACTCAGAGTGAGTAAATTGGCCATTTTCATGCACTTTTAACCATTCCATAAATCTTGTGTTTTGGGCCCCTGGAAGCATGAAAATCACTTTAAACATGCTAATTTTAGCTCTAACACTGATGATCCACCTACAAATGTGAACTGACGTTCAAAAATAAAACATTTGAAAACGGACCATTTTCCACATTTCTGAAGCATGACGTAATGGGGGGGTGTTATCTCTTTTGTCGAAAATCAGCCGTTTTTGCTCGAACATTAAATGCCTCCAAATGGTATTTAATTAACTTCCCGGGGTGAAGAAACCCTTTTTGAGAACTCAGAGTGAGTAAATTGGCCATTTTCATGCACTTTTAACCATTCCATAAATCTTGTGGTTTGGGCCCCTGGAAGCATGAAAATCACTTTAAACATGCTAATTTTAGCTCTAACACTGATGATCCACCTACAAATGTGAACTGACGTTCAAAAATAAAACATTTGAAAACGGACCATTTTCCACATTTCTGAAGCATGACGTAATGGGGGGTGTTATCTCTTTTGTCGAAAATCAGCCGTTTTTGCTCGAACATTAAATGCCTCCAAATGGTATTTAATTAACTTCCCGAGCCCCTGGAAGCATGAAAATCACTTTAAACATGCTAATTTTAGCTCTAACACTGATGATCCACCTACAAATGTGAACTGACGTTCAAAAATAAAACATTTGAAAACGGACCATTTTCCACATTTCTGAAGCATGACGTAATGGGGGCGTGTTATCTCTTTTGTCGAAAATCAGCCGTTTTTGCTCGAACATTAAATGCCTCCAAATGGTATTTAATTAACTTCCCGGGGTGAAGAAACCCTTTTTGAGAACTCAGAGTGAGTAAATTGGCAATTTTCATGCACTTTTAACCATTCCATAAATCTTGTGTTTTGGGCCCCTGGAAGCATGAAAATCACTTTAAACATGCTAATTTTAGCTCTAACACTGATGATCCACCTACAAATGTGAACTGACGTTCAAAAATAAAACATTTGAAAACGGACCATTTTCCACATTTCTGAAGCATGACGTAATGGGGGGTGTTATCTCTTTTGTCGAAAATCAGCCGTTTTTGCTCGAACATTAAATGCCTCCAAATGGTATTTAATTAACTTCCCGAGCCCCTGGAAGCATGAAAATCACTTTAAACATGCTAATTTTAGCTCTAACACTGATGATCCACCTACAAATGTGAACTGACGTTCAAAAATAAAACATTTGAAAACGGACCATTTTCCACATTTCTGAAGCATGACGTAATGGGGGGGTGTTATCTCTTTTGTCGAAAATCAGCCGTTTTTGCTCGAACATTAAATGCCTCCAAATGGTATTTAATTAACTTCCCGGGGTGAAGAAACCCTTTTTGAGAACTCAGAGTGAGTAAATTGGCCATTTTCATGCACTTTTAACCATTCCATAAATCTTGTGTTTTGGGCCCCTGGAAGCATGAAAATCACTTTAAACATGCTAATTTTAGCTCTAACACTGATGATCCACCTACAAATGTGAACTGACGTTCAAAAATAAAACATTTGAAAACGGACCATTTTCCACATTTCTGAAGCATGACGTAATGGGGGGGTGTTATCTCTTTTGTCGAAAATCAGCCGTTTTTGCTCGAACATTAAATGCCTCCAAATGGTATTTAATTAACTTCCCGAGCCCCTGGAAGCATGAAAATCACTTTAAACATGCTAATTTTAGCTCTAACACTGATGATCCACCTACAAATGTGAACTGACGTTCAAAAATAAAACATTTGAAAACGGACCATTTTCCACATTTCTGAAGCATGACGTAATGGGGGGGTGTTATCTCTTTTGTCGAAAATCAGCCGTTTTTGCTCGAACATTAAATGCCTCCAAATGGTATTTAATTAACTTCCCGGGGTGAAGAAACCCTTTTTGAGAACTCAGAGTGAGTAAATTGGCCATTTTCATGCACTTTTAACCATTCCATAAATCTTGTGTTTTGGGCCCCAAGAAGCATGAAAATCACTTTAAACATGCTAATTTTAGCTCTAACACTGATGATTCACCTACAAATGTGAAATGACGTTCAAAAATAAAAAATTTGAAAACGGACCATTTTCCACATTTCTGAAGCATGACGTAATGGGGGGGTGTTATCTCTTTTGTCGAAAATCAGCCGTTTTTGCTCGAACATTAAATGCCTCCAAATGGTATTTAATTAACTTCCCGGGGTGAAGAAACCCTTTTTGAGAACTCAGAGTGAGTAAATTGGCCATTTTCATGCACTTTTAACCATTCCATAAATCTTGTGTTTTGGGCCCCTGGAAGCATGAAAATCACTTTAAACATGCTAATTTTAGCTCTAACACTGATGATCCACCTACAAATGTGAACTGACGTTCAAAAATAAAACATTTGAAAACGGACCATTTTCCACATTTCTGAAGCATGACGTAATGGGGGGGTGTTATCTCTTTTGTCGAAAATCAGCCGTTTTTGCTCGAACATTAAATGCCTCCAAATGGTATTTAATTAACTTCCCGAGCCCCTGGAAGCATGAAAATCACTTTAAACATGCTAATTTTAGCTCTAACACTGATGATCCACCTACAAATGTGAACTGACGTTCAAAAATAAAACATTTGAAAACGGACCATTTTCCACATTTCTGAAGCATGACGTAATGGGGGGGTGTTATCTCTTTTGTCGAAAATCAGCCGTTTTTGCTCGAACATTAAATGCCTCCAAATGGTATTTAATTAACTTCCCGGGGTGAAGAAACCCTTTTTGAGAACTCAGAGTGAGTAAATTGGCCATTTTCATGCACTTTTAACCATTCCATAAATCTTGTGTTTTGGGCCCCTGGAAGCATGAAAATCACTTTAAACATGCTAATTTTAGCTCTAACACTGATGAACCACCTACAAATGTGAACTGACGTTCAAAAATAAAACATTTGAAAACGGACCATTTTCCACATTTCTGAAGCATGACGTAATGGGGGGGTGTTATCTCTTTTGTCGAAAATCAGCCGTTTTTGCTCGAACATTAAATGCCTCCAAATGGTATTTAATTAACTTCCCGGGGTGAAGAAACCCTTTTTGAGAACTCAGAGTGAGTAAATTGGCCATTTTCATGCACTTTTAACCATTCCATAAATCTTGTGTTTTGGGCCCCAAGAAGCATGAAAATCACTTTAAACATGCTAATTTTAGCTCTAACACTGATGATCCACCTACAAATGTGAAATGACGTTCAAAAATAAAAAAATTGAAAACGGACCATTTTCCACATTTCTGAAGCATGACGTAATGGGGGGGTGTTATCTCTTTTGTCGAAAATCAGCCGTTTTTGCTCGAACATTAAATGCCTCCAAATGGTATTTAATTAACTTCCCGGGGTGAAGAAACCCTTTTTGAGAACTCAGAGTGAGTAAATTGGCCATTTTCATGCACTTTTAACCATTCCATAAATCTTGTGTTTTGGGCCCCTGGAAGCATGAAAATCACTTTAAACATGCTAATTTTAGCTCTAACACTGATGATCCACCTACAAATGTGAACTGACGTTCAAAAATAAAACATTTGAAAACGGACCATTTTCCACATTTCTGAAGCATGACGTAATGGAGGGGTGTTATCTCTTTTGTCGAAAATCAGCCGTTTTTGCTCGAACATTAAATGCCTCCAAATGGTATTTAATTAACTTCCCGGGGTGAAGAAACCCTTTTTGAGAACTCAGAGTGAGTAAATTGGCCATTTTCATGCACTTTTAACCATTCCATAAATCTTGTGTTTTGGGCCCCTGGAAGCATGAAAATCACTTTAAACATGCTAATTTTAGCTCTAACACTGATGATCCACCTACAAATGTGAACTGACGTTCAAAAATAAAACATTTGAAAACGGACCATTTTCCACATTTCTGAAGCATGACGTAATGGGGGGGTGTTATCTCTTTTGTCGAAAATCAGCCGTTTTTGCTCTAACATTAAATGCCTCCAAATGGTATTTAATTAACTTCCCGAGCCCCTGGAAGCATGAAAATCACTTTAAACATGCTAATTTTAGCTCTAACACTGATGATCCACCTACAAATGTGAACTGACGTTCAAAAATAAAACATTTGAAAACGGACCATTTTCCACATTTCTGAAGCATGACGTAATGGGGGGGTGTTATCTCTTTTGTCGAAAATCAGCCGTTTTTGCTCGAACATTAAATGCCTCCAAATGGTATTTAATTAACTTCCCGAGCCCCTGGAAGCATGAAAATCACTTTAAACATGCTAATTTTAGCTCTAACACTGATGATCCACCTACAAATGTGAACTGACGTTCAAAAATAAAACATTTGAAAACGTACCATTTTCCACATTTCTGAAGCATGACGTAATGGGGGGGTGTTATCTCTTTTGTCGAAAATCAGCCGTTTTTGCTCGAACATTAAATGCCTCCAAATGGTATTTAATTAACTTCCCGGGGTGAAGAAACCCTTTTTGAGAACTCAGAGTGAGTAAATTGGCCATTTTCATGCACTTTTAACCATTCCATAAATCTTGTGTTTTGGGCCCCTGGAAGCATGAAAATCACTTTAAACATGCTAATTTTAGCTCTAACACTGATGATCCACCTACAAATGTGAACTGACGTTCAAAAATAAAACATTTGAAAACGGACCATTTTCCACATTTCTGAAGCATGACGTAATGGGGGGGTGTTATCTCTTTTGTCGAAAATCAGCCGTTTTTGCTCGAACATTAAATGCCTCCAAATGGTATTTAATTAACTTCCCGAGCCCCTGGAAGCATGAAAATCACTTTAAACATGCTAATTTTAGCTCTAACACTGATGATCCACCTACAAATGTGAACTGACGTTCAAAAATAAAACATTTGAAAACGGACCATTTTCCACATTTCTGAAGCATGACGTAATGGGGGGGTGTTATCTCTTTTGTCGAAAATCAGCCGTTTTTGCTCGAACATTAAATGCCTCCAAATGGTATTTAATTAACTTCCCGGGGTGAAGAAACCCTTTTTGAGAACTCAGAGTGAGTAAATTGGCCATTTTCATGCACTTTTAACCATTCCATAAATCTTGTGTTTTGGGCCCCTGGAAGCATGAAAATCACTTTAAACATGCTAATTTTAGCTCTAACACTGATGATCCACCTACAAATGTGAACTGACGTTCAAAAATAAAACATTTGAAAACGGACCATTTTCCACATTTCTGAAGCATGACGTAATGGGGGGGTGTTATCTCTTTTGTCGAAAATCAGCCGTTTTTGCTCGAACATTAAATGCCTCCAAATGGTATTTAATTAACTTCCCGGGGTGAAGAAACCCTTTTTGAGAACTCAGAGTGAGTAAATTGGCCATTTTCATGCACTTTTAACCATTCCATAAATCTTGTGTTTTGGGCCCCTGGAAGCATGAAAATCACTTTAAACATGCTAATTTTAGCTCTAACACTGATGATCCACCTACAAATGTGAACTGACGTTCAAAAATAAAACATTTGAAAACGGACCATTTTCCACATTTCTGAAGCATGACGTAATGGGGGGGTGTTATCTCTTTTGTCGAAAATCAGCCGTTTTTGCTCTAACATTAAATGCCTCCAAATGGTATTTAATTAACTTCCCGAGCCCCTGGAAGCATGAAAATCACTTTAAACATGCTAATTTTAGCTCTAACACTGATGATCCACCTACAAATGTGAACTGACGTTCAAAAATAAAACATTTGAAAACGGACCATTTTCCACATTTCTGAAGCATGACGTAATGGGGGGGTGTTATCTCTTTTGTCGAAAATCAGCCGTTTTTGCTCGAACATTAAATGCCTCCAAATGGTATTTAATTAACTTCCCGAGCCCCTGGAAGCATGAAAATCACTTTAAACATGCTAATTTTAGCTCTAACACTGATGATCCACCTACAAATGTGAACTGACGTTCAAAAATAAAACATTTGAAAACGGACCATTTTCCACATTTCTGAAGCATGACGTAATGGGGGGGTGTTATCTCTTTTGTCGAAAATCAGCCGTTTTTGCTCGAACATTAAATGCCTCCAAATGGTATTTAATTAACTTCCCGGGGTGAAGAAACCCTTTTTGAGAACTCGGAGTGAGTAAATTGGCCATTTTCATGCACTTTTAACCATTCCATAAATCTTGTGTTTTGGGCCCCTGGAAGCATGAAAATCACTTTAAACATGCTAATTTTAGCTCTAACACTGATGATCCACCTACAAATGTGAACTGACGTTCAAAAATAAAAAATTTGAAAACGGACCATTTTCCACATTTCTGAAGCATGACGTAATGGGGGGGTGTTATCTCTTTTGTCGAAAATCAGCCGTTTTTGCTCGAACATTAAATGCCTCCAAATGGTATTTAATTAACTTCCCGAGCCCCTGGAAGCATGAAAATCACTTTAAACATGCTAATTTTAGCTCTAACACTGATGATCCACCTACAAATGTGAACTGACGTTCAAAAATAAAACATTTGAAAACGGACCATTTTCCACATTTCTGAAGCATGACGTAATGGGGGGGTGTTATCTCTTTTGTCGAAAATCAGCCGTTTTTGCTCGAACATTAAATGCCTCCAAATGGTATTTAATTAACTTCCCGGGGTGAAGAAACCCTTTTTGAGAACTCAGAGTGAGTAAATTGGCCATTTTCATGCACTTTTAACCATTCCATAAATCTTGTGTTTTGGGCCCCTGGAAGCATGAAAATCACTTTAAACATGCTAATTTTAGCTCTAACACTGATGATCCACCTACAAATGTGAACTGACGTTCAAAAATAAAACATTTGAAAACGGACCATTTTCCACATTTCTGAAGCATGACGTAATGGGGGGGTGTTATCTCTTTTGTCGAAAATCAGCCGTTTTTGCTCGAACATTAAATGCCTCCAAATGGTATTTAATTAACTTCCCGGGGTGAAGAAACCCTTTTTGAGAACTCAGAGTGAGTAAATTGGCCATTTTCATGCACTTTTAACTATTCCATAAATCTTGTGTTTTGGGCCCCTGGAAGCATGAAAATCACTTTAAACATGCTAATTTTAGCTCTAACACTGATGATCCACCTACAAATGTGAACTGACGTTCAAAAATAAAACATTTGAAAACGGACCATTTTCCACATTTCTGAAGCATGACGTAATGGGGGGGTGTTATCTCTTTTGTCGAAAATCAGCTGTTTTTGCTCGAACATTAAATGCCTCCAAATGGTATTTAATTAACTTCCCGAGCCCCTGGAAGCATGAAAATCACTTTAAACATGCTAATTTTAGCTCTAACACTGATGATCCACCTACAAATGTGAACTGACGTTCAAAAATAAAACATTTGAAAACGGACCATTTTCCACATTTCTGAAGCATGACGTAATGGGGGGGTGTTATCTCTTTTGTCGAAAATCAGCCGTTTTTGCTCGAACATTAAATGCCTCCAAATGGTATTTAATTAACTTCCCGAGCCCCTGGAAGCATGAAAATCACTTTAAACATGCTAATTTTAGCTCTAACACTGATGATCCACCTACAAATGTGAACTGACGTTCAAAAATAAAACATTTGAAAACGGACCATTTTCCACATTTCTGAAGCATGACGTAATGGGGGGGTGTTATCTCTTTTGTCGAAAATCAGCCGTTTTTGCTCGAACATTAAATGCCTCCAAATGGTATTTAATTAACTTCCCGGGGTGAAGAAACCCTTTTTGAGAACTCAGAGTGAGTAAATTGGCCATTTTCATGCACTTTTAACCATTCCATAAATCTTGTGTTTTGGGCCCCTGGAAGCATGAAAATCACTTTAAACATGCTAATTTTAGCTCTAACACTGATGATCCACCTACAAATGTGAACTGACGTTCAAAAATAAAACATTTGAAAACGGACCATTTTCCACATTTCTGAAGCATGACGTAATGGGGGGGTGTTATCTCTTTTGTCGAAAATCAGCCGTTTTTGCTCTAACATTAAATGCCTCCAAATGGTATTTAATTAACTTCCCGGGGTGAAGAAACCCTTTTTGAGAACTCAGAGTGAGTAAATTGGCCATTTTCATGCACTTTTAACCATTCCATAAATCTTGTGTTTTGGGCCCCTGGAAGCATGAAAATCACTTTAAACATGCTAATTTTAGCTCTAACACTGATGATCCACCTACAAATGTGAACTGACGTTCAAAAATAAAACATTTGAAAACGGACCATTTTCCACATTTCTGAAGCATGACGTAATGGGGGGGTGTTATCTCTTTTGTCGAAAATCAGCCGTTTTTGCTCGAACATTAAATGCCTCCAAATGGTATTTAATTAACTTCCCGAGCCCCTGGAAGCATGAAAATCACTTTAAACATGCTAATTTTAGCTCTAACACTGATGATCCACCTACAAATGTGAACTGACGTTCAAAAATAAAACATTTGAAAACGGACCATTTTCCACATTTCTGAAGCATGACGTAATGGGGGGGTGTTATCTCTTTTGTCGAAAATCAGCCGTTTTTGCTCTAACATTAAATGCCTCCAAATGGTATTTAATTAACTTCCCGGGGTGAAGAAACCCTTTTTGAGAACTCAGAGTGAGTAAATTGGCCATTTTCATGCACTTTTAACCATTCCATAAATCTTGTGTTTTGGGCCCCTGGAAGCATGAAAATCACTTTAAACATGCTAATTTTAGCTCTAACACTGATGATCCACCTACAAATGTGAACTGACGTTCAAAAATAAAACATTTGGAAACGGACCATTTTCCACATTTCTGAAGCATGACGTAATGGGGGGGTGTTATCTCTTTTGTCGAAAATCAGCCGTTTTTGCTCGAACATTAAATGCCTCCAAATGGTATTTAATTAACTTCCCGAGCCCCTGGAAGCATTAAAATCACTTTAAACATGCTAATTTTAGCTCTAACACTGATGATCCACCTACAAATGTGAACTGACGTTCAAAAATAAAACATTTGAAAACGGACCATTTTCCACATTTCTGAAGCATGACGTAATGGGGGGGTGTTATCTCTTTTGTCGAAAATCAGCCGTTTTTGCTCGAACATTAAATGCCTCCAAATGGTATTTAATTAACTTCCCGGGGTGAAGAAACCCTTTTTGAGAACTCAGAGTGAGTAAATTGGCCATTTTCATGCACTTTTAACCATTCCATAAATCTTGTGTTTTGGGCCCCTGGAAGCATGAAAATCACTTTAAACATGCTAATTTTAGCTCTAACACTGATGATCCACCTACAAATGTGAACTGACGTTCAAAAATAAAACATTTGAAAACGGACCATTTTCCACATTTCTGAAGCATGACGTAATGGGGGGTGTTATCTCTTTTGTCGAAAATCAGCCGTTTTTGCTCGAACATTAAATGCCTCCAAATGGTATTTAATTAACTTCCCGAGCCCCTGGAAGCATGAAAATCACTTTAAACATGCTAATTTTAGCTCTAACACTGATGATCCACCTACAAATGTGAACTGACGTTCAAAAATAAAACATTTGAAAACGGACCATTTTCCACATTTCTGAAGCATGACGTAATGGGGGGGTGTTATCTCTTTTGTCGAAAATCAGCCGTTTTTGCTCGAACATTAAATGCCTCCAAATGGTATTTAATTAACTTCCCGAGCCCCTGGAAGCATGAAAATCACTTTAAACATGCTAATTTTAGCTCTAACACTGATGATCCACCTACAAATGTGAACTGACGTTCAAAAATAAAACATTTGAAAACGGACCATTTTCCACATTTCTGAAGCATGACGTAATGGGGGGGTGTTATCTCTTTTGTCGAAAATCAGCCGTTTTTGCTCGAACATTAAATGCCTCCAAATGGTATTTAATTAACTTCCCGGGGTGAAGAAACCCTTTTTGAGAACTCAGAGTGAGTAAATTGGCCATTTTCATGCACTTTTAACCATTCCATAAATCTTGTGTTTTGGGCCCCTGGAAGCATGAAAATCACTTTAAACATGCTAATTTTAGCTCTAACACTGATGATCCACCTACAAATGTGAACTGACGTTCAAAAATAAAACATTTGAAAACGGACCATTTTCCACATTTCTGAAGCATGACGTAATGGGGGGGTGTTATCTCTTTTGTCGAAAATCAGCCGTTTTTGCTCGAACATTAAATGCCTCCAAATGGTATTTAATTAACTTCCCGGGGTGAAGAAACCCTTTTTGAGAACTCAGAGTGAGTAAATTGGCCATTTTCATGCACTTTTAACCATTCCATAAATCTTGTGTTTTGGGCCCCAAGAAGCATGAAAATCACTTTAAACATGCTAATTTTAGCTCTAACACTGATGATCCACCTACAAATGTGAAATGACGTTCAAAAATAAAACATTTGAAAACGGACCATTTTCCACATTTCTGAAGCATGACGTAATGGGGGGGTGTTATCTCTTTTGTCGAAAATCAGCCGTTTTTGCTCGAACATTAAATGCCTCCAAATGGTATTTAATTAACTTCCCGGGGTGAAGAAACCCTTTTTGAGAACTCAGAGTGAGTAAATTGGCCATTTTCATGCACTTTTAACCATTCCATAAATCTTGTGTTTTGGGCCCCTGGAAGCATGAAAATCACTTTAAACATGCTAATTTTAGCTCTAACACTGATGATCCACCTACAAATGTGAACTGACGTTCAAAAATAAAACATTTGAAAACGGACCATTTTCCACATTTCTGAAGCATGACGTAATGGGGGGGTGTTATCTCTTTTGTCGAAAATCAGCCGTTTTTGCTCGAACATTAAATGCCTCCAAATGGTATTTAATTAACTTCCCGGGGTGAAGAAACCCTTTTTGAGAACTCAGAGTGAGTAAATTGGCCATTTTCATGCACTTTTAACCATTCCATAAATCTTGTGTTTTGGGCCCCTGGAAGCATGAAAATCACTTTAAACATGCTAATTTTAGCTCTAACACTGATGATCCACCTACAAATGTGAACTGACGTTCAAAAATAAAACATTTGAAAACGGACCATTTTCCACATTTCTGAAGCATGACGTAATGGGGGGGTGTTATCTCTTTTGTCGAAAATCAGCCGTTTTTGCTCGAACATTAAATGCCTCCAAATGGTATTTAATTAACTTCCCGGGGTGAAGAAACCCTTTTTAAGAACTCAGAGTGAGTAAATTGGCCATTTTCATGCACTTTTAACCATTCCATAAATCTTGTGTTTTGGGCCCCTGGAAGCATGAAAATCACTTTAAACATGCTAATTTTAGCTCTAACACTGATGATCCACCTACAAATGTGAACTGACGTTCAAAAATAAAACATTTGAAAACGGACCATTTTCCACATTTCTGAAGCATGACGTAATGGGGGGGTGTTATCTCTTTTGTCGAAAATCTGCCATTTTTGCTCGAACATTAAATGCCTCCAAATGGTATTTAATTAACTTCCCGAGCCCCTGGAAGCATGAAAATCACTTTAAACATGCTAATTTTAGCTCTAACACTGATGATCCACCTACAAATGTGAACTGACGTTCAAAAATAAAACATTTGAAAACGGACCATTTTCCACATTTCTGAAGCATGACGTAATGGGGGGGTGTTATCTCTTTTGTCGAAAATCAGCCGTTTTTGCTCGAACATTAAATGCCTCCAAATGGTATTTAATTAACTTCCCGAGCCCCTGGAAGCATGAAAATCACTTTAAACATGCTAATTTTAGCTCTAACACTGATGATCCACCTACAAATGTGAACTGACGTTCAAAAATAAAACATTTGAAAACGGACCATTTTCCACATTTCTGAAGCATGACGTAATGGGGGGGTGTTATCTCTTTTGTCGAAAATCAGCCGTTTTTGCTCGAACATTAAATGCCTCCAAATGGTATTTAATTAACTTCCCGGGGTGAAGAAACCCTTTTTGAGAACTCAGAGTGAGTAAATTGGCCATTTTCATGCACTTTTAACCATTCCATAAATCTTGTGTTTTGGGCCCCTGGAAGCATGAAAATCACTTTAAACATGCTAATTTTAGCTCTAACACTGATGATCCACCTACAAATGTGAACTGACGTTCAAAAATAAAACATTTGAAAACGGACCATTTTCCACATTTCTGAAGCATGACGTAATGGGGGGGTGTTATCTCTTTTGTCGAAAATCAGCCGTTTTTGCTCGAACATTAAATGCCTCCAAATGGTATTTAATTAACTTCCCGGGGTGAAGAAACCCTTTTTGAGAACTCAGAGTGAGTAAATTGGCCATTTTCATGCACTTTTAACCATTCCATAAATCTTGTGGTTTGGGCCCCTGGAAGCATGAAAATCACTTTAAACATGCTAATTTTAGCTCTAACACTGATGATCCACCTACAAATGTGAACTGACGTTCAAAAATAAAACATTTGAAAACGGACCATTTTCCACATTTCTGAAGCATGACGTAATGGGGGGTGTTATCTCTTTTGTCGAAAATCAGCCGTTTTTGCTCGAACATTAAATGCCTCCAAATGGTATTTAATTAACTTCCCGAGCCCCTGGAAGCATGAAAATCACTTTAAACATGCTAATTTTAGCTCTAACACTGATGATCCACCTACAAATGTGAACTGACGTTCAAAAATAAAACATTTGAAAACGGACCATTTTCCACATTTCTGAAGCATGACGTAATGGGGGCGTGTTATCTCTTTTGTCGAAAATCAGCCGTTTTTGCTCGAACATTAAATGCCTCCAAATGGTATTTAATTAACTTCCCGGGGTGAAGAAACCCTTTTTGAGAACTCAGAGTGAGTAAATTGGCAATTTTCATGCACTTTTAACCATTCCATAAATCTTGTGTTTTGGGCCCCTGGAAGCATGAAAATCACTTTAAACATGCTAATTTTAGCTCTAACACTGATGATCCACCTACAAATGTGAACTGACGTTCAAAAATAAAACATTTGAAAACGGACCATTTTCCACATTTCTGAAGCATGACGTAATGGGGGGTGTTATCTCTTTTGTCGAAAATCAGCCGTTTTTGCTCGAACATTAAATGCCTCCAAATGGTATTTAATTAACTTCCCGAGCCCCTGGAAGCATGAAAATCACTTTAAACATGCTAATTTTAGCTCTAACACTGATGATCCACCTACAAATGTGAACTGACGTTCAAAAATAAAACATTTGAAAACGGACCATTTTCCACATTTCTGAAGCATGACGTAATGGGGGGGTGTTATCTCTTTTGTCGAAAATCAGCCGTTTTTGCTCGAACATTAAATGCCTCCAAATGGTATTTAATTAACTTCCCGGGGTGAAGAAACCCTTTTTGAGAACTCAGAGTGAGTAAATTGGCCATTTTCATGCACTTTTAACCATTCCATAAATCTTGTGTTTTGGGCCCCTGGAAGCATGAAAATCACTTTAAACATGCTAATTTTAGCTCTAACACTGATGATCCACCTACAAATGTGAACTGACGTTCAAAAATAAAACATTTGAAAACGGACCATTTTCCACATTTCTGAAGCATGACGTAATGGGGGGGTGTTATCTCTTTTGTCGAAAATCAGCCGTTTTTGCTCGAACATTAAATGCCTCCAAATGGTATTTAATTAACTTCCCGAGCCCCTGGAAGCATGAAAATCACTTTAAACATGCTAATTTTAGCTCTAACACTGATGATCCACCTACAAATGTGAACTGACGTTCAAAAATAAAACATTTGAAAACGGACCATTTTCCACATTTCTGAAGCATGACGTAATGGGGGGGTGTTATCTCTTTTGTCGAAAATCAGCCGTTTTTGCTCGAACATTAAATGCCTCCAAATGGTATTTAATTAACTTCCCGGGGTGAAGAAACCCTTTTTGAGAACTCAGAGTGAGTAAATTGGCCATTTTCATGCACTTTTAACCATTCCATAAATCTTGTGTTTTGGGCCCCTGGAAGCATGAAAATCACTTTAAACATGCTAATTTTAGCTCTAACACTGATGATCCACCTACAAATGTGAACTGACGTTCAAAAATAAAACATTTGAAAACGGACCATTTTCCACATTTCTGAAGCATGACGTAATGGGGGGGTGTTATCTCTTTTGTCGAAAATCAGCCGTTTTTGCTCGAACATTAAATGCCTCCAAATGGTATTTAATTAACTTCCCGGGGTGAAGAAACCCTTTTTGAGAACTCAGAGTGAGTAAATTGGCCATTTTCATGCACTTTTAACCATTCCATAAATCTTGTGTTTTGGGCCCCAAGAAGCATGAAAATCACTTTAAACATGCTAATTTTAGCTCTAACACTGATGATCCACCTACAAATGTGAAATGACGTTCAAAAATACAAAAATTTGAAAACGGACCATTTTCCACATTTCTGAAGCATGACGTAATGGGGGGGTGTTATCTCTTTTGTCGAAAATCAGCCGTTTTTGCTCGAACATTAAATGCCTCCAAATGGTATTTAATTAACTTCCCGGGGTGAAGAAACCCTTTTTGAGAACTCAGAGTGAGTAAATTGGCCATTTTCATGCACTTTTAACCATTCCATAAATCTTGTGTTTTGGGCCCCTGGAAGCATGAAAATCACTTTAAACATGCTAATTTTAGCTCTAACACTGATGATCCACCTACAAATGTGAACTGACGTTCAAAAATAAAACATTTGAAAACGGACCATTTTCCACATTTCTGAAGCATGACGTAATGGGGGGGTGTTATCTCTTTTGTCGAAAATCAGCCGTTTTTGCTCGAACATTAAATGCCTCCAAATGGTATTTAATTAACTTCCCGGGGTGAAGAAACCCTTTTTGAGAACTCAGAGTGAGTAAATTGGCCATTTTCATGCACTTTTAACCATTCCATAAATCTTGTGTTTTGGGCCCCTGGAAGCATGAAAATCACTTTAAACATGCTAATTTTAGCTCTAACACTGATGAACCACCTACAAATGTGAACTGACGTTCAAAAATAAAACATTTGAAAACGGACCATTTTCCACATTTCTGAAGCATGACGTAATGGGGGGGTGTTATCTCTTTTGTCGAAAATCAGCCGTTTTTGCTCGAACATTAAATGCCTCCAAATGGTATTTAATTAACTTCCCGGGGTGAAGAAACCCTTTTTGAGAACTCAGAGTGAGTAAATTGGCCATTTTCATGCACTTTTAACCATTCCATAAATCTTGTGTTTTGGGCCCCAAGAAGCATGAAAATCACTTTAAACATGCTAATTTTAGCTCTAACACTGATGATCCACCTACAAATGTGAAATGACGTTCAAAAATAAAAAAATTGAAAACGGACCATTTTCCACATTTCTGAAGCATGACGTAATGGGGGGGTGTTATCTCTTTTGTCGAAAATCAGCCGTTTTTGCTCGAACATTAAATGCCTCCAAATGGTATTTAATTAACTTCCCGGGGTGAAGAAACCCTTTTTGAGAACTCAGAGTGAGTAAATTGGCCATTTTCATGCACTTTTAACCATTCCATAAATCTTGTGTTTTGGGCCCCTGGAAGCATGAAAATCACTTTAAACATGCTAATTTTAGCTCTAACACTGATGATCCACCTACAAATGTGAACTGACGTTCAAAAATAAAACATTTGAAAACGGACCATTTTCCACATTTCTGAAGCATGACGTAATGGAGGGGTGTAATCTCTTTTGTCGAAAATCAGCCGTTTTTGCTCGAACATTAAATGCCTCCAAATGGTATTTAATTAACTTCCCGGGGTGAAGAAACCCTTTTTGAGAACTCAGAGTGAGTAAATTGGCCATTTTCATGCACTTTTAACCATTCCATAAATCTTGTGTTTTGGGCCCCTGGAAGCATGAAAATCACTTTAAACATGCTAATTTTAGCTCTAACACTGATGATCCACCTACAAATGTGAACTGACGTTCAAAAATAAAACATTTGAAAACGGACCATTTTCCACATTTCTGAAGCATGACGTAATGGGGGGGTGTTATCTCTTTTGTCGAAAATCAGCCGTTTTTGCTCTAACATTAAATGCCTCCAAATGGTATTTAATTAACTTCCCGAGCCCCTGGAAGCATGAAAATCACTTTAAACATGCTAATTTTAGCTCTAACACTGATGATCCACCTACAAATGTGAACTGACGTTCAAAAATAAAACATTTGAAAACGGACCATTTTCCACATTTCTGAAGCATGACGTAATGGGGGGGTGTTATCTCTTTTGTCGAAAATCAGCCGTTTTTGCTCGAACATTAAATGCCTCCAAATGGTATTTAATTAACTTCCCGAGCCCCTGGAAGCATGAAAATCACTTTAAACATGCTAATTTTAGCTCTAACACTGATGATCCACCTACAAATGTGAACTGACGTTCAAAAATAAAACATTTGAAAACGTACCATTTTCCACATTTCTGAAGCATGACGTAATGGGGGGGTGTTATCTCTTTTGTCGAAAATCAGCCGTTTTTGCTCGAACATTAAATGCCTCCAAATGGTATTTAATTAACTTCCCGGGGTGAAGAAACCCTTTTTGAGAACTCAGAGTGAGTAAATTGGCCATTTTCATGCACTTTTAACCATTCCATAAATCTTGTGTTTTGGGCCCCTGGAAGCATGAAAATCACTTTAAACATGCTAATTTTAGCTCTAACACTGATGATCCACCTACAAATGTGAACTGACGTTCAAAAATAAAACATTTGAAAACGGACCATTTTCCACATTTCTGAAGCATGACGTAATGGGGGGGTGTTATCTCTTTTGTCGAAAATCAGCCGTTTTTGCTCGAACATTAAATGCCTCCAAATGGTATTTAATTAACTTCCCGAGCCCCTGGAAGCATGAAAATCACTTTAAACATGCTAATTTTAGCTCTAACACTGATGATCCACCTACAAATGTGAACTGACGTTCAAAAATAAAACATTTGAAAACGGACCATTTTCCACATTTCTGAAGCATGACGTAATGGGGGGGTGTTATCTCTTTTGTCGAAAATCAGCCGTTTTTGCTCGAACATTAAATGCCTCCAAATGGTATTTAATTAACTTCCCGGGGTGAAGAAACCCTTTTTGAGAACTCAGAGTGAGTAAATTGGCCATTTTCATGCACTTTTAACCATTCCATAAATCTTGTGTTTTGGGCCCCTGGAAGCATGAAAATCACTTTAAACATGCTAATTTTAGCTCTAACACTGATGATCCACCTACAAATGTGAACTGACGTTCAAAAATAAAACATTTGAAAACGGACCATTTTCCACATTTCTGAAGCATGACGTAATGGGGGGGTGTTATCTCTTTTGTCGAAAATCAGCCGTTTTTGCTCGAACATTAAATGCCTCCAAATGGTATTTAATTAACTTCCCGGGGTGAAGAAACCCTTTTTGAGAACTCAGAGTGAGTAAATTGGCCATTTTCATGCACTTTTAACCATTCCATAAATCTTGTGTTTTGGGCCCCTGGAAGCATGAAAATCACTTTAAACATGCTAATTTTAGCTCTAACACTGATGATCCACCTACAAATGTGAACTGACGTTCAAAAATAAAACATTTGAAAACGGACCATTTTCCACATTTCTGAAGCATGACGTAATGGGGGGGTGTTATCTCTTTTGTCGAAAATCAGCCGTTTTTGCTCGAACATTAAATGCCTCCAAATGGTATTTAATTAACTTCCCGAGCCCCTGGAAGCATGAAAATCACTTTAAACATGCTAATTTTAGCTCTAACACTGATGATCCACCTACAAATGTGAACTGACGTTCAAAAATAAAACATTTGAAAACGGACCATTTTCCACATTTCTGAAGCATGACGTAATGGGGGGGTGTTATCTCTTTTGTCGAAAATCAGCCGTTTTTGCTCGAACATTAAATGCCTCCAAATGGTATTTAATTAACTTCCCGAGCCCCTGGAAGCATGAAAATCACTTTAAACATGCTAATTTTAGCTCTAACACTGATGATCCACCTACAAATGTGAACTGACGTTCAAAAATAAAACATTTGAAAACGGACCATTTTCCACATTTCTGAAGCATGACGTAATGGGGGGGTGTTATCTCTTTTGTCGAAAATCAGCCGTTTTTGCTCGAACATTAAATGCCTCCAAATGGTATTTAATTAACTTCCCGGGGTGAAGAAACCCTTTTTGAGAACTCGGAGTGAGTAAATTGGCCATTTTCATGCACTTTTAACCATTCCATAAATCTTGTGTTTTGGGCCCCTGGAAGCATGAAAATCACTTTAAACATGCTAATTTTAGCTCTAACACTGATGATCCACCTACAAATGTGAACTGACGTTCAAAAATAAAAAATTTGAAAACGGACCATTTTCCACATTTCTGAAGCATGACGTAATGGGGGGGTGTTATCTCTTTTGTCGAAAATCAGCCGTTTTTGCTCGAACATTAAATGCCTCCAAATGGTATTTAATTAACTTCCCGAGCCCCTGGAAGCATGAAAATCACTTTAAACATGCTAATTTTAGCTCTAACACTGATGATCCACCTACAAATGTGAACTGACGTTCAAAAATAAAACATTTGAAAACGGACCATTTTCCACATTTCTGAAGCATGACGTAATGGGGGGGTGTTATCTCTTTTGTCGAAAATCAGCCGTTTTTGCTCGAACATTAAATGCCTCCAAATGGTATTTAATTAACTTCCCGGGGTGAAGAAACCCTTTTTGAGAACTCAGAGTGAGTAAATTGGCCATTTCCATGCACTTTTAACCATTCCATAAATCTTGTGTTTTGGGCCCCTGGAAGCATGAAAATCACTTTAAACATGCTAATTTTAGCTCTAACACTGATGATCCACCTACAAATGTGAACTGACGTTCAAAAATAAAACATTTGAAAACGGACCATTTTCCACATTTCTGAAGCATGACGTAATGGGGGGGTGTTATCTCTTTTGTCGAAAATCAGCCGTTTTTGCTCGAACATTAAATGCCTCCAAATGGTATTTAATTAACTTCCCGGGGTGAAGAAACCCTTTTTGAGAACTCAGAGTGAGTAAATTGGCCATTTTCATGCACTTTTAACTATTCCATAAATCTTGTGTTTTGGGCCCCTGGAAGCATGAAAATCACTTTAAACATGCTAATTTTAGCTCTAACACTGATGATCCACCTACAAATGTGAACTGACGTTCAAAAATAAAACATTTGAAAACGGACCATTTTCCACATTTCTGAAGCATGACGTAATGGGGGGGTGTTATCTCTTTTGTCGAAAATCAGCTGTTTTTGCTCGAACATTAAATGCCTCCAAATGGTATTTAATTAACTTCCCGAGCCCCTGGAAGCATGAAAATCACTTTAAACATGCTAATTTTAGCTCTAACACTGATGATCCACCTACAAATGTGAACTGACGTTCAAAAATAAAACATTTGAAAACGGACCATTTTCCACATTTCTGAAGCATGACGTAATGGGGGGGTGTTATCTCTTTTGTCGAAAATCAGCCGTTTTTGCTCGAACATTAAATGCCTCCAAATGGTATTTAATTAACTTCCCGAGCCCCTGGAAGCATGAAAATCACTTTAAACATGCTAATTTTAGCTCTAACACTGATGATCCACCTACAAATGTGAACTGACGTTCAAAAATAAAACATTTGAAAACGGACCATTTTCCACATTTCTGAAGCATGACGTAATGGGGGGGTGTTATCTCTTTTGTCGAAAATCAGCCGTTTTTGCTCGAACATTAAATGCCTCCAAATGGTATTTAATTAACTTCCCGGGGTGAAGAAACCCTTTTTGAGAACTCAGAGTGAGTAAATTGGCCATTTTCATGCACTTTTAACCATTCCATAAATCTTGTGTTTTGGGCCCCTGGAAGCATGAAAATCACTTTAAACATGCTAATTTTAGCTCTAACACTGATGATCCACCTACAAATGTGAACTGACGTTCAAAAATAAAACATTTGAAAACGGACCATTTTCCACATTTCTGAAGCATGACGTAATGGGGGGGTGTTATCTCTTTTGTCGAAAATCAGCCGTTTTTGCTCTAACATTAAATGCCTCCAAATGGTATTTAATTAACTTCCCGGGGTGAAGAAACCCTTTTTGAGAACTCAGAGTGAGTAAATTGGCCATTTTCATGCACTTTTAACCATTCCATAAATCTTGTGTTTTGGGCCCCTGGAAGCATGAAAATCACTTTAAACATGCTAATTTTAGCTCTAACACTGATGATCCACCTACAAATGTGAACTGACGTTCAAAAATAAAACATTTGAAAACGGACCATTTTCCACATTTCTGAAGCATGACGTAATGGGGGGGTGTTATCTCTTTTGTCGAAAATCAGCCGTTTTTGCTCGAACATTAAATGCCTCCAAATGGTATTTAATTAACTTCCCGAGCCCCTGGAAGCATGAAAATCACTTTAAACATGCTAATTTTAGCTCTAACACTGATGATCCACCTACAAATGTGAACTGACGTTCAAAAATAAAACATTTGAAAACGGACCATTTTCCACATTTCTGAAGCATGACGTAATGGGGGGGTGTTATCTCTTTTGTCGAAAATCAGCCGTTTTTGCTCTAACATTAAATGCCTCCAAATGGTATTTAATTAACTTCCCGGGGTGAAGAAACCCTTTTTGAGAACTCAGAGTGAGTAAATTGGCCATTTTCATGCACTTTTAACCATTCCATAAATCTTGTGTTTTGGGCCCCTGGAAGCATGAAAATCACTTTAAACATGCTAATTTTAGCTCTAACACTGATGATCCACCTACAAATGTGAACTGACGTTCAAAAATAAAACATTTGGAAACGGACCATTTTCCACATTTCTGAAGCATGACGTAATGGGGGGGTGTTATCTCTTTTGTCGAAAATCAGCCGTTTTTGCTCGAACATTAAATGCCTCCAAATGGTATTTAATTAACTTCCCGAGCCCCTGGAAGCATTAAAATCACTTTAAACATGCTAATTTTAGCTCTAACACTGATGATCCACCTACAAATGTGAACTGACGTTCAAAAATAAAACATTTGAAAACGGACCATTTTCCACATTTCTGAAGCATGACGTAATGGGGGGGTGTTATCTCTTTTGTCGAAAATCAGCCGTTTTTGCTCGAACATTAAATGCCTCCAAATGGTATTTAATTAACTTCCCGGGGTGAAGAAACCCTTTTTGAGAACTCAGAGTGAGTAAATTGGCCATTTTCATGCACTTTTAACCATTCCATAAATCTTGTGTTTTGGGCCCCTGGACGCATGAAAATCACTTTAAACATGCTAATTTTAGCTCTAACACTGATGATCCACCTACAAATGTGAACTGACGTTCAAAAAAAAAAACATTTGAAAACGGACCATTTTCCACATTTCTGAAGCATGACGTAATGGGGGGTGTTATCTCTTTTGTCGAAAATCAGCCGTTTTTGCTCGAACATTAAATGCCTCCAAATGGTATTTAATTAACTTCCCGAGCCCCTGGAAGCATGAAAATCACTTTAAACATGCTAATTTTAGCTCTAACACTGATGATCCACCTACAAATGTGAACTGACGTTCAAAAATAAAACATTTGAAAACGGACCATTTTCCACATTTCTGAAGCATGACGTAATGGGGGGGTGTTATCTCTTTTGTCGAAAATCAGCCGTTTTTGCTCGAACATTAAATGCCTCCAAATGGTATTTAATTAACTTCCCGAGCCCCTGGAAGCATGAAAATCACTTTAAACATGCTAATTTTAGCTCTAACACTGATGATCCACCTACAAATGTGAACTGACGTTCAAAAATAAAACATTTGAAAACGGACCATTTTCCACATTTCTGAAGCATGACGTAATGGGGGGGTGTTATCTCTTTTGTCGAAAATCAGCCGTTTTTGCTCGAACATTAAATGCCTCCAAATGGTATTTAATTAACTTCCCGGGGTGAAGAAACCCTTTTTGAGAACTCAGAGTGAGTAAATTGGCCATTTTCATGCACTTTTAACCATTCCATAAATCTTGTGTTTTGGGCCCCTGGAAGCATGAAAATCACTTTAAACATGCTAATTTTAGCTCTAACACTGATGATCCACCTACAAATGTGAACTGACGTTCAAAAATAAAACATTTGAAAACGGACCATTTTCCACATTTCTGAAGCATGACGTAATGGGGGGGTGTTATCTCTTTTGTCGAAAATCAGCCGTTTTTGCTCGAACATTAAATGCCTCCAAATGGTATTTAATTAACTTCCCGGGGTGAAGAAACCCTTTTTGAGAACTCAGAGTGAGTAAATTGGCCATTTTCATGCACTTTTAACCATTCCATAAATCTTGTGTTTTGGGCCCCAAGAAGCATGAAAATCACTTTAAACATGCTAATTTTAGCTCTAACACTGATGATCCACCTACAAATGTGAAATGACGTTCAAAAATAAAACATTTGAAAACGGACCATTTTCCACATTTCTGAAGCATGACGTAATGGGGGGGTGTTATCTCTTTTGTCGAAAATCAGCCGTTTTTGCTCGAACATTAAATGCCTCCAAATGGTATTTAATTAACTTCCCGGGGTGAAGAAACCCTTTTTGAGAACTCAGAGTGAGTAAATTGGCCATTTTCATGCACTTTTAACCATTCCATAAATCTTGTGTTTTGGGCCCCTGGAAGCATGAAAATCACTTTAAACATGCTAATTTTAGCTCTAACACTGATGATCCACCTACAAATGTGAACTGACGTTCAAAAATAAAACATTTGAAAACGGACCATTTTCCACATTTCTGAAGCATGACGTAATGGGGGGGTGTTATCTCTTTTGTCGAAAATCAGCCGTTTTTGCTCGAACATTAAATGCCTCCAAATGGTATTTAATTAACTTCCCGGGGTGAAGAAACCCTTTTTGAGAACTCAGAGTGAGTAAATTGGCCATTTTCATGCACTTTTAACCATTCCATAAATCTTGTGTTTTGGGCCCCTGGAAGCATGAAAATCACTTTAAACATGCTAATTTTAGCTCTAACACTGATGATCCACCTACAAATGTGAACTGACGTTCAAAAATAAAACATTTGAAAACGGACCATTTTCCACATTTCTGAAGCATGACGTAATGGGGGGGTGTTATCTCTTTTGTCGAAAATCAGCCGTTTTTGCTCGAACATTAAATGCCTCCAAATGGTATTTAATTAACTTCCCGGGGTGAAGAAACCCTTTTTGAGAACTCAGAGTGAGTAAATTGGCCATTTTCATGCACTTTTAACCATTCCATAAATCTTGTGTTTTGGGCCCCTGGAAGCATGAAAATCACTTTAAACATGCTAATTTTAGCTCTAACACTGATGATCCACCTACAAATGTGAACTGACGTTCAAAAATAAAACATTTGAAAACGGACCATTTTCCACATTTCTGAAGCATGACGTAATGGGGGGGTGTTATCTCTTTTGTCGAAAATCTGCCATTTTTGCTCGAACATTAAATGCCTCCAAATGGTATTTAATTAACTTCCCGAGCCCCTGGAAGCATGAAAATCACTTTAAACATGCTAATTTTAGCTCTAACACTGATGATCCACCTACAAATGTGAACTGACGTTCAAAAATAAAACATTTGAAAACGGACCATTTTCCACATTTCTGAAGCATGACGTAATGGGGGGGTGTTATCTCTTTTGTCGAAAATCAGCCGTTTTTGCTCGAACATTAAATGCCTCCAAATGGTATTTAATTAACTTCCCGAGCCCCTGGAAGCATGAAAATCACTTTAAACATGCTAATTTTAGCTCTAACACTGATGATCCACCTACAAATGTGAACTGACGTTCAAAAATAAAACATTTGAAAACGGACCATTTTCCACATTTCTGAAGCATGACGTAATGGGGGGGTGTTATCTCTTTTGTCGAAAATCAGCCGTTTTTGCTCGAACATTAAATGCCTCCAAATGGTATTTAATTAACTTCCCGGGGTGAAGAAACCCTTTTTGAGAACTCAGAGTGAGTAAATTGGCCATTTTCATGCACTTTTAACCATTCCATAAATCTTGTGTTTTGGGCCCCTGGAAGCATGAAAATCACTTTAAACATGCTAATTTTAGCTCTAACACTGATGATCCACCTACAAATGTGAACTGACGTTCAAAAATAAAACATTTGAAAACGGACCATTTTCCACATTTCTGAAGCATGACGTAATGGGGGGGTGTTATCTCTTTTGTCGAAAATCAGCCGTTTTTGCTCGAACATTAAATGCCTCCAAATGGTATTTAATTAACTTCCCGGGGTGAAGAAACCCTTTTTGAGAACTCAGAGTGAGTAAATTGGCCATTTTCATGCACTTTTAACCATTCCATAAATCTTGTGGTTTGGGCCCCTGGAAGCATGAAAATCACTTTAAACATGCTAATTTTAGCTCTAACACTGATGATCCACCTACAAATGTGAACTGACGTTCAAAAATAAAACATTTGAAAACGGACCATTTTCCACATTTCTGAAGCATGACGTAATGGGGGGTGTTATCTCTTTTGTCGAAAATCAGCCGTTTTTGCTCGAACATTAAATGCCTCCAAATGGTATTTAATTAACTTCCCGAGCCCCTGGAAGCATGAAAATCACTTTAAACATGCTAATTTTAGCTCTAACACTGATGATCCACCTACAAATGTGAACTGACGTTCAAAAATAAAACATTTGAAAACGGACCATTTTCCACATTTCTGAAGCATGACGTAATGGGGGCGTGTTATCTCTTTTGTCGAAAATCAGCCGTTTTTGCTCGAACATTAAATGCCTCCAAATGGTATTTAATTAACTTCCCGGGGTGAAGAAACCCTTTTTGAGAACTCAGAGTGAGTAAATTGGCAATTTTCATGCACTTTTAACCATTCCATAAATCTTGTGTTTTGGGCCCCTGGAAGCATGAAAATCACTTTAAACATGCTAATTTTAGCTCTAACACTGATGATCCACCTACAAATGTGAACTGACGTTCAAAAATAAAACATTTGAAAACGGACCATTTTCCACATTTCTGAAGCATGACGTAATGGGGGGTGTTATCTCTTTTGTCGAAAATCAGCCGTTTTTGCTCGAACATTAAATGCCTCCAAATGGTATTTAATTAACTTCCCGAGCCCCTGGAAGCATGAAAATCACTTTAAACATGCTAATTTTAGCTCTAACACTGATGATCCACCTACAAATGTGAACTGACGTTCAAAAATAAAACATTTGAAAACGGACCATTTTCCACATTTCTGAAGCATGACGTAATGGGGGGGTGTTATCTCTTTTGTCGAAAATCAGCCGTTTTTGCTCGAACATTAAATGCCTCCAAATGGTATTTAATTAACTTCCCGGGGTGAAGAAACCCTTTTTGAGAACTCAGAGTGAGTAAATTGGCCATTTTCATGCACTTTTAACCATTCCATAAATCTTGTGTTTTGGGCCCCTGGAAGCATGAAAATCACTTTAAACATGCTAATTTTAGCTCTAACACTGATGATCCACCTACAAATGTGAACTGACGTTCAAAAATAAAACATTTGAAAACGGACCATTTTCCACATTTCTGAAGCATGACGTAATGGGGGGGTGTTATCTCTTTTGTCGAAAATCAGCCGTTTTTGCTCGAACATTAAATGCCTCCAAATGGTATTTAATTAACTTCCCGGGGTGAAGAAACCCTTTTTGAGAACTCAGAGTGAGTAAATTGGCCATTTTCATGCACTTTTAACCATTCCATAAATCTTGTGTTTTGGGCCCCAAGAAGCATGAAAATCACTTTAAACATGCTAATTTTAGCTCTAACACTGATGATCCACCTACAAATGTGAAATGACGTTCAAAAATACAAAAATTTGAAAACGGACCATTTTCCACATTTCTGAAGCATGACGTAATGGGGGGGTGTTATCTCTTTTGTCGAAAATCAGCCGTTTTTGCTCGAACATTAAATGCCTCCAAATGGTATTTAATTAACTTCCCGGGGTGAAGAAACCCTTTTTGAGAACTCAGAGTGAGTAAATTGGCCATTTTCATGCACTTTTAACCATTCCATAAATCTTGTGTTTTGGGCCCCTGGAAGCATGAAAATCACTTTAAACATGCTAATTTTAGCTCTAACACTGATGATCCACCTACAAATGTGAACTGACGTTCAAAAATAAAACATTTGAAAACGGACCATTTTCCACATTTCTGAAGCATGACGTAATGGGGGGGTGTTATCTCTTTTGTCGAAAATCAGCCGTTTTTGCTCGAACATTAAATGCCTCCAAATGGTATTTAATTAACTTCCCGGGGTGAAGAAACCCTTTTTGAGAACTCAGAGTGAGTAAATTGGCCATTTTCATGCACTTTTAACCATTCCATAAATCTTGTGTTTTGGGCCCCTGGAAGCATGAAAATCACTTTAAACATGCTAATTTTAGCTCTAACACTGATGAACCACCTACAAATGTGAACTGACGTTCAAAAATAAAACATTTGAAAACGGACCATTTTCCACATTTCTGAAGCATGACGTAATGGGGGGGTGTTATCTCTTTTGTCGAAAATCAGCCGTTTTTGCTCGAACATTAAATGCCT
Source organism: Lissotriton vulgaris (assembly GCF_964263255.1). Lineage (NCBI taxonomy): Eukaryota > Metazoa > Chordata > Amphibia > Caudata > Salamandridae > Lissotriton > Lissotriton vulgaris. The sequence continues at coordinate 9,442 of NW_028253620.1, read as the reverse complement.
CCAAATGGTATTTAATTAACTTCCCGGGGTGAAGAAACCCTTTTTGAGAACTCAGAGTGAGTAAATTGGCCATTTTCATGCACTTTTAACCATTCCATAAATCTTGTGTTTTGGGCCCCAAGAAGCATGAAAATCACTTTAAACATGCTAATTTTAGCTCTAACACTGATGATCCACCTACAAATGTGAAATGACGTTCAAAAATAAAAAAATTGAAAACGGACCATTTTCCACATTTCTGAAGCATGACGTAATGGGGGGGTGTTATCTCTTTTGTCGAAAATCAGCCGTTTTTGCTCGAACATTAAATGCCTCCAAATGGTATTTAATTAACTTCCCGGGGTGAAGAAACCCTTTTTGAGAACTCAGAGTGAGTAAATTGGCCATTTTCATGCACTTTTAACCATTCCATAAATCTTGTGTTTTGGGCCCCTGGAAGCATGAAAATCACTTTAAACATGCTAATTTTAGCTCTAACACTGATGATCCACCTACAAATGTGAACTGACGTTCAAAAATAAAACATTTGAAAACGGACCATTTTCCACATTTCTGAAGCATGACGTAATGGAGGGGTGTAATCTCTTTTGTCGAAAATCAGCCGTTTTTGCTCGAACATTAAATGCCTCCAAATGGTATTTAATTAACTTCCCGGGGTGAAGAAACCCTTTTTGAGAACTCAGAGTGAGTAAATTGGCCATTTTCATGCACTTTTAACCATTCCATAAATCTTGTGTTTTGGGCCCCTGGAAGCATGAAAATCACTTTAAACATGCTAATTTTAGCTCTAACACTGATGATCCACCTACAAATGTGAACTGACGTTCAAAAATAAAACATTTGAAAACGGACCATTTTCCACATTTCTGAAGCATGACGTAATGGGGGGGTGTTATCTCTTTTGTCGAAAATCAGCCGTTTTTGCTCTAACATTAAATGCCTCCAAATGGTATTTAATTAACTTCCCGAGCCCCTGGAAGCATGAAAATCACTTTAAACATGCTAATTTTAGCTCTAACACTGATGATCCACCTACAAATGTGAACTGACGTTCAAAAATAAAACATTTGAAAACGGACCATTTTCCACATTTCTGAAGCATGACGTAATGGGGGGGTGTTATCTCTTTTGTCGAAAATCAGCCGTTTTTGCTCGAACATTAAATGCCTCCAAATGGTATTTAATTAACTTCCCGAGCCCCTGGAAGCATGAAAATCACTTTAAACATGCTAATTTTAGCTCTAACACTGATGATCCACCTACAAATGTGAACTGACGTTCAAAAATAAAACATTTGAAAACGTACCATTTTCCACATTTCTGAAGCATGACGTAATGGGGGGGTGTTATCTCTTTTGTCGAAAATCAGCCGTTTTTGCTCGAACATTAAATGCCTCCAAATGGTATTTAATTAACTTCCCGGGGTGAAGAAACCCTTTTTGAGAACTCAGAGTGAGTAAATTGGCCATTTTCATGCACTTTTAACCATTCCATAAATCTTGTGTTTTGGGCCCCTGGAAGCATGAAAATCACTTTAAACATGCTAATTTTAGCTCTAACACTGATGATCCACCTACAAATGTGAACTGACGTTCAAAAATAAAACATTTGAAAACGGACCATTTTCCACATTTCTGAAGCATGACGTAATGGGGGGGTGTTATCTCTTTTGTCGAAAATCAGCCGTTTTTGCTCGAACATTAAATGCCTCCAAATGGTATTTAATTAACTTCCCGAGCCCCTGGAAGCATGAAAATCACTTTAAACATGCTAATTTTAGCTCTAACACTGATGATCCACCTACAAATGTGAACTGACGTTCAAAAATAAAACATTTGAAAACGGACCATTTTCCACATTTCTGAAGCATGACGTAATGGGGGGGTGTTATCTCTTTTGTCGAAAATCAGCCGTTTTTGCTCGAACATTAAATGCCTCCAAATGGTATTTAATTAACTTCCCGGGGTGAAGAAACCCTTTTTGAGAACTCAGAGTGAGTAAATTGGCCATTTTCATGCACTTTTAACCATTCCATAAATCTTGTGTTTTGGGCCCCTGGAAGCATGAAAATCACTTTAAACATGCTAATTTTAGCTCTAACACTGATGATCCACCTACAAATGTGAACTGACGTTCAAAAATAAAACATTTGAAAACGGACCATTTTCCACATTTCTGAAGCATGACGTAATGGGGGGGGTGTTATCTCTTTTGTCGAAAATCAGCCGTTTTTGCTCGAACATTAAATGCCTCCAAATGGTATTTAATTAACTTCCCGGGGTGAAGAAACCCTTTTTGAGAACTCAGAGTGAGTAAATTGGCCATTTTCATGCACTTTTAACCATTCCATAAATCTTGTGTTTTGGGCCCCTGGAAGCATGAAAATCACTTTAAACATGCTAATTTTAGCTCTAACACTGATGATCCACCTACAAATGTGAACTGACGTTCAAAAATAAAACATTTGAAAACGGACCATTTTCCACATTTCTGAAGCATGACGTAATGGGGGGGTGTTATCTCTTTTGTCGAAAATCAGCCGTTTTTGCTCTAACATTAAATGCCTCCAAATGGTATTTAATTAACTTCCCGAGCCCCTGGAAGCATGAAAATCACTTTAAACATGCTAATTTTAGCTCTAACACTGATGATCCACCTACAAATGTGAACTGACGTTCAAAAATAAAACATTTGAAAACGGACCATTTTCCACATTTCTGAAGCATGACGTAATGGGGGGGTGTTATCTCTTTTGTCGAAAATCAGCCGTTTTTGCTCGAACATTAAATGCCTCCAAATGGTATTTAATTAACTTCCCGAGCCCCTGGAAGCATGAAAATCACTTTAAACATGCTAATTTTAGCTCTAACACTGATGATCCACCTACAAATGTGAACTGACGTTCAAAAATAAAACATTTGAAAACGGACCATTTTCCACATTTCTGAAGCATGACGTAATGGGGGGGTGTTATCTCTTTTGTCGAAAATCAGCCGTTTTTGCTCGAACATTAAATGCCTCCAAATGGTATTTAATTAACTTCCCGGGGTGAAGAAACCCTTTTTGAGAACTCGGAGTGAGTAAATTGGCCATTTTCATGCACTTTTAACCATTCCATAAATCTTGTGTTTTGGGCCCCTGGAAGCATGAAAATCACTTTAAACATGCTAATTTTAGCTCTAACACTGATGATCCACCTACAAATGTGAACTGACGTTCAAAAATAAAAAATTTGAAAACGGACCATTTTCCACATTTCTGAAGCATGACGTAATGGGGGGGTGTTATCTCTTTTGTCGAAAATCAGCCGTTTTTGCTCGAACATTAAATGCCTCCAAATGGTATTTAATTAACTTCCCGAGCCCCTGGAAGCATGAAAATCACTTTAAACATGCTAATTTTAGCTCTAACACTGATGATCCACCTACAAATGTGAACTGACGTTCAAAAATAAAACATTTGAAAACGGACCATTTTCCACATTTCTGAAGCATGACGTAATGGGGGGGTGTTATCTCTTTTGTCGAAAATCAGCCGTTTTTGCTCGAACATTAAATGCCTCCAAATGGTATTTAATTAACTTCCCGGGGTGAAGAAACCCTTTTTGAGAACTCAGAGTGAGTAAATTGGCCATTTTCATGCACTTTTAACCATTCCATAAATCTTGTGTTTTGGGCCCCTGGAAGCATGAAAATCACTTTAAACATGCTAATTTTAGCTCTAACACTGATGATCCACCTACAAATGTGAACTGACGTTCAAAAATAAAACATTTGAAAACGGACCATTTTCCACATTTCTGAAGCATGACGTAATGGGGGGGTGTTATCTCTTTTGTCGAAAATCAGCCGTTTTTGCTCGAACATTAAATGCCTCCAAATGGTATTTAATTAACTTCCCGGGGTGAAGAAACCCTTTTTGAGAACTCAGAGTGAGTAAATTGGCCATTTTCATGCACTTTTAACTATTCCATAAATCTTGTGTTTTGGGCCCCTGGAAGCATGAAAATCACTTTAAACATGCTAATTTTAGCTCTAACACTGATGATCCACCTACAAATGTGAACTGACGTTCAAAAATAAAACATTTGAAAACGGACCATTTTCCACATTTCTGAAGCATGACGTAATGGGGGGGTGTTATCTCTTTTGTCGAAAATCAGCTGTTTTTGCTCGAACATTAAATGCCTCCAAATGGTATTTAATTAACTTCCCGAGCCCCTGGAAGCATGAAAATCACTTTAAACATGCTAATTTTAGCTCTAACACTGATGATCCACCTACAAATGTGAACTGACGTTCAAAAATAAAACATTTGAAAACGGACCATTTTCCACATTTCTGAAGCATGACGTAATGGGGGGGTGTTATCTCTTTTGTCGAAAATCAGCCGTTTTTGCTCGAACATTAAATGCCTCCAAATGGTATTTAATTAACTTCCCGAGCCCCTGGAAGCATGAAAATCACTTTAAACATGCTAATTTTAGCTCTAACACTGATGATCCACCTACAAATGTGAACTGACGTTCAAAAATAAAACATTTGAAAACGGACCATTTTCCACATTTCTGAAGCATGACGTAATGGGGGGGTGTTATCTCTTTTGTCGAAAATCAGCCGTTTTTGCTCGAACATTAAATGCCTCCAAATGGTATTTAATTAACTTCCCGGGGTGAAGAAACCCTTTTTGAGAACTCAGAGTGAGTAAATTGGCCATTTTCATGCACTTTTAACCATTCCATAAATCTTGTGTTTTGGGCCCCTGGAAGCATGAAAATCACTTTAAACATGCTAATTTTAGCTCTAACACTGATGATCCACCTACAAATGTGAACTGACGTTCAAAAATAAAACATTTGAAAACGGACCATTTTCCACATTTCTGAAGCATGACGTAATGGGGGGGTGTTATCTCTTTTGTCGAAAATCAGCCGTTTTTGCTCTAACATTAAATGCCTCCAAATGGTATTTAATTAACTTCCCGGGGTGAAGAAACCCTTTTTGAGAACTCAGAGTGAGTAAATTGGCCATTTTCATGCACTTTTAACCATTCCATAAATCTTGTGTTTTGGGCCCCTGGAAGCATGAAAATCACTTTAAACATGCTAATTTTAGCTCTAACACTGATGATCCACCTACAAATGTGAACTGACGTTCAAAAATAAAACATTTGAAAACGGACCATTTTCCACATTTCTGAAGCATGACGTAATGGGGGGGTGTTATCTCTTTTGTCGAAAATCAGCCGTTTTTGCTCGAACATTAAATGCCTCCAAATGGTATTTAATTAACTTCCCGAGCCCCTGGAAGCATGAAAATCACTTTAAACATGCTAATTTTAGCTCTAACACTGATGATCCACCTACAAATGTGAACTGACGTTCAAAAATAAAACATTTGAAAACGGACCATTTTCCACATTTCTGAAGCATGACGTAATGGGGGGGTGTTATCTCTTTTGTCGAAAATCAGCCGTTTTTGCTCTAACATTAAATGCCTCCAAATGGTATTTAATTAACTTCCCGGGGTGAAGAAACCCTTTTTGAGAACTCAGAGTGAGTAAATTGGCCATTTTCATGCACTTTTAACCATTCCATAAATCTTGTGTTTTGGGCCCCTGGAAGCATGAAAATCACTTTAAACATGCTAATTTTAGCTCTAACACTGATGATCCACCTACAAATGTGAACTGACGTTCAAAAATAAAACATTTGGAAACGGACCATTTTCCACATTTCTGAAGCATGACGTAATGGGGGGGTGTTATCTCTTTTGTCGAAAATCAGCCGTTTTTGCTCGAACATTAAATGCCTCCAAATGGTATTTAATTAACTTCCCGAGCCCCTGGAAGCATGAAAATCACTTTAAACATGCTAATTTTAGCTCTAACACTGATGATCCACCTACAAATGTGAACTGACGTTCAAAAATAAAACATTTGAAAACGGACCATTTTCCACATTTCTGAAGCATGACGTAATGGGGGGGTGTTATCTCTTTTGTCGAAAATCAGCCGTTTTTGCTCGAACATTAAATGCCTCCAAATGGTATTTAATTAACTTCCCGGGGTGAAGAAACCCTTTTTGAGAACTCAGAGTGAGTAAATTGGCCATTTTCATGCACTTTTAACCATTCCATAAATCTTGTGTTTTGGGCCCCTGGAAGCATGAAAATCACTTTAAACATGCTAATTTTAGCTCTAACACTGATGATCCACCTACAAATGTGAACTGACGTTCAAAAATAAAACATTTGAAAACGGACCATTTTCCACATTTCTGAAGCATGACGTAATGGGGGGTGTTATCTCTTTTGTCGAAAATCAGCCGTTTTTGCTCGAACATTAAATGCCTCCAAATGGTATTTAATTAACTTCCCGAGCCCCTGGAAGCATGAAAATCACTTTAAACATGCTAATTTTAGCTCTAACACTGATGATCCACCTACAAATGTGAACTGACGTTCAAAAATAAAACATTTGAAAACGGACCATTTTCCACATTTCTGAAGCATGACGTAATGGGGGGGTGTTATCTCTTTTGTCGAAAATCAGCCGTTTTTGCTCGAACATTAAATGCCTCCAAATGGTATTTAATTAACTTCCCGAGCCCCTGGAAGCATGAAAATCACTTTAAACATGCTAATTTTAGCTCTAACACTGATGATCCACCTACAAATGTGAACTGACGTTCAAAAATAAAACATTTGAAAACGGACCATTTTCCACATTTCTGAAGCATGACGTAATGGGGGGGTGTTATCTCTTTTGTCGAAAATCAGCCGTTTTTGCTCGAACATTAAATGCCTCCAAATGGTATTTAATTAACTTCCCGGGGTGAAGAAACCCTTTTTGAGAACTCAGAGTGAGTAAATTGGCCATTTTCATGCACTTTTAACCATTCCATAAATCTTGTGTTTTGGGCCCCTGGAAGCATGAAAATCACTTTAAACATGCTAATTTTAGCTCTAACACTGATGATCCACCTACAAATGTGAACTGACGTTCAAAAATAAAACATTTGAAAACGGACCATTTTCCACATTTCTGAAGCATGACGTAATGGGGGGGTGTTATCTCTTTTGTCGAAAATCAGCCGTTTTTGCTCGAACATTAAATGCCTCCAAATGGTATTTAATTAACTTCCCGGGGTGAAGAAACCCTTTTTGAGAACTCAGAGTGAGTAAATTGGCCATTTTCATGCACTTTTAACCATTCCATAAATCTTGTGTTTTGGGCCCCAAGAAGCATGAAAATCACTTTAAACATGCTAATTTTAGCTCTAACACTGATGATCCACCTACAAATGTGAAATGACGTTCAAAAATAAAACATTTGAAAACGGACCATTTTCCACATTTCTGAAGCATGACGTAATGGGGGGGTGTTATCTCTTTTGTCGAAAATCAGCCGTTTTTGCTCGAACATTAAATGCCTCCAAATGGTATTTAATTAACTTCCCGGGGTGAAGAAACCCTTTTTGAGAACTCAGAGTGAGTAAATTGGCCATTTTCATGCACTTTTAACCATTCCATAAATCTTGTGTTTTGGGCCCCTGGAAGCATGAAAATCACTTTAAACATGCTAATTTTAGCTCTAACACTGATGATCCACCTACAAATGTGAACTGACGTTCAAAAATAAAACATTTGAAAACGGACCATTTTCCACATTTCTGAAGCATGACGTAATGGGGGGGTGTTATCTCTTTTGTCGAAAATCAGCCGTTTTTGCTCGAACATTAAATGCCTCCAAATGGTATTTAATTAACTTCCCGGGGTGAAGAAACCCTTTTTGAGAACTCAGAGTGAGTAAATTGGCCATTTTCATGCACTTTTAACCATTCCATAAATCTTGTGTTTTGGGCCCCTGGAAGCATGAAAATCACTTTAAACATGCTAATTTTAGCTCTAACACTGATGATCCACCTACAAATGTGAACTGACGTTCAAAAATAAAACATTTGAAAACGGACCATTTTCCACATTTCTGAAGCATGACGTAATGGGGGGGTGTTATCTCTTTTGTCGAAAATCAGCCGTTTTTGCTCGAACATTAAATGCCTCCAAATGGTATTTAATTAACTTCCCGGGGTGAAGAAACCCTTTTTGAGAACTCAGAGTGAGTAAATTGGCCATTTTCATGCACTTTTAACCATTCCATAAATCTTGTGTTTTGGGCCCCTGGAAGCATGAAAATCACTTTAAACATGCTAATTTTAGCTCTAACACTGATGATCCACCTACAAATGTGAACTGACGTTCAAAAATAAAACATTTGAAAACGGACCATTTTCCACATTTCTGAAGCATGACGTAATGGGGGGGTGTTATCTCTTTTGTCGAAAATCTGCCATTTTTGCTCGAACATTAAATGCCTCCAAATGGTATTTAATTAACTTCCCGAGCCCCTGGAAGCATGAAAATCACTTTAAACATGCTAATTTTAGCTCTAACACTGATGATCCACCTACAAATGTGAAATGACGTTCAAAAATAAAACATTTGAAAACGGACCATTTTCCACATTTCTGAAGCATGACGTAATGGGGGGGTGTTATCTCTTTTGTCGAAAATCAGCCGTTTTTGCTCGAACATTAAATGCCTCCAAATGGTATTTAATTAACTTCCCGAGCCCCTGGAAGCATGAAAATCACTTTAAACATGCTAATTTTAGCTCTAACACTGATGATCCACCTACAAATGTGAACTGACGTTCAAAAATAAAACATTTGAAAACGGACCATTTTCCACATTTCTGAAGCATGACGTAATGGGGGGGTGTTATCTCTTTTGTCGAAAATCAGCCGTTTTTGCTCGAACATTAAATGCCTCCAAATGGTATTTAATTAACTTCCCGGGGTGAAGAAACCCTTTTTGAGAACTCAGAGTGAGTAAATTGGCCATTTTCATGCACTTTTAACCATTCCATAAATCTTGTGTTTTGGGCCCCTGGAAGCATGAAAATCACTTTAAACATGCTAATTTTAGCTCTAACACTGATGATCCACCTACAAATGTGAACTGACGTTCAAAAATAAAACATTTGAAAACGGACCATTTTCCACATTTCTGAAGCATGACGTAATGGGGGGGTGTTATCTCTTTTGTCGAAAATCAGCCGTTTTTGCTCGAACATTAAATGCCTCCAAATGGTATTTAATTAACTTCCCGGGGTGAAGAAACCCTTTTTGAGAACTCAGAGTGAGTAAATTGGCCATTTTCATGCACTTTTAACCATTCCATAAATCTTGTGGTTTGGGCCCCTGGAAGCATGAAAATCACTTTAAACATGCTAATTTTAGCTCTAACACTGATGATCCACCTACAAATGTGAACTGACGTTCAAAAATAAAACATTTGAAAACGGACCATTTTCCACATTTCTGAAGCATGACGTAATGGGGGGTGTTATCTCTTTTGTCGAAAATCAGCCGTTTTTGCTC